>NW_026870519.1:0-59892 GCF_963576545.1 Limanda limanda
CTTTCGGAAGGGTTAGGGTTAGGGTTAGGGATTGAAAGCCACCATAGGAGAAAGAGATATTCTTGAATAACTTTTTTTGTGAAGGTCGGAGAGACTTGCAAGTAGGCTCTACCCCCACTAAATGGGGTAGCGCGCATCGATCGGTACCATCCTTGAGCTTCTCCGACTTTCGGAAGGGTTAGGGTTAGGGTTAGGGATGAAAGCACATAGGAGAAAGAGATATTCTTGAATAACTTTTTTTGTGAAGGTCGGAGAGACTTGCAAGTAGGCTCTACCCCCACTAAATGGGGTAGCGCGCATCGATCGGTACCATCCCTTGAGCTTCTCCGACTTTCGGAAGGGTTAGGGTTAGGGATGAAAGCACATAGGAGAAAGAGATATTCTTGAATAACTTTTTTTGTGAAGGTCGGAGAGACTTGGAAAGTGGTTGCATCTGGACTAATTTGGGTCCTGCGGATCGATTGGTTCCATCCCCGAGCTTGTACGACCTTCGAAAGAGGTCGACCGACGAAATTCCCCCAAATCTGAGGAGATATTCTTGAATAACTTTTTTTGTGAAGGTCGGAGAGACTTGCAAGTAGGCTCTACCCCCACTAAATGGGGTTGCGCGCATCGATCGGTACCATCCTTGAGCTTCTCCGACTTTCGGAAGGGTTAGGGTTAGGGTTAGGGATGAAAGCACATAGGAGAAAGAGATATTCTTGAATAACTTTTTTTGTGAAGGTCGGAGAGACTTGCAAGTAGGCTCTACCCCCACTAAATGGGGTAGCGCGCATCGATCGGTACCATCCTTGAGCTTCTCCGACTTTCGGAAGGGTTAGGGTTAGGGTTAGGGATGAAAGCACATAGGAGAAAGAGATATTCTTGAATAACTTTTTTTGTGAAGGTCGGAGAGACTTGGAAAGTGTTGCATCTGGACTAATTTGGGTCCTGCGGATCGATTGGTACATCCCCGAGCTTGTACGACCTTCGGAAGAGGTCGACCGACGAAATTCCCCCAAATCTGAGGAGATATTCTTGAATAACTTTTTTTGTGAAGGTCGGAGAGACTTGCAAGTAGGCTCTACCCCCACTAAATGGGGTTGGCGCGCATCGATCGGTACCATCCTTGAGCTTCTCCGACTTTCGGAAGGGTTAGGGTTAGGGTTAGGGATGAAAGCACATAGGAGAAAGAGATATTCTTGAATAACTTTTTTTGTGAAGGTCGGAGAGACTTGCAAGTAGGCTCTACCCCCACTAAATGGGGTAGCGCGCATCGATCAGTACCATCCTTGAGCTTCTCCGACTTTCGGAAGGGTTAGGGTTAGGGTTAGGATGAAAGCACATAGGAGAAAGAGATATTCTTGAATAACTTTTTTTGTGAAGGTCGGAGAGACTTGCAAGTAGGCTCTACCCCCACTAAATGGGGTTGCGCGCATCGATCGGTACCATCCTTGAGCTTCTCCGACTTTCGGAAGGGTTAGGGTTAGGGTTAGGGATGAAAGCACATAGGAGAAAGAGATATTCTTGAATAACTTTTTTTGTGAAGGTCGGAGAGACTTGCAAGTAGGCTCTACCCCCACTAAATGGGGTAGCGCGCATCGATCGGTACCATCCTTGAGCTTCTCCGACTTCGGAAGGGTTAGGGTTAGGGATGAAAGCACATAGGAGAAAGAGATATTCTTGAATAACTTTTTTTGTGAAGGTCGGAGTGACTTGCAAGTAGGCTCTACCCCCACTAAATGGGGTAGCGCGCATCGATCGGTACCATCCTTGAGCTTCTCCGACTTTCGGAAGGGTTAGGGTTAGGGTTAGGGATGAAAGCACATAGGAGAAAGAGATATTCTTGAATAACTTTTTTTGTGAAGGTCGGAGAGACTTGCAAGTAGGCTCTACCCCCACTAAATGGGGTAGCGCGCATCGATCGGTACCATCCTTGAGCTTCTCCGACTTTCGGAAGGGTTAGGGTTAGGGTTAGGGATGAAAGCACATAGGAGAAAGAGATATTCTTGAATAACTTTTTTTGTGAAGGTCGGAGAGACTTGGAAAGTGGTTGCATCTGGACTAATTTGGGTCCTGCGGATCGATTGGTACCATCCCCGAGCTTGTACGACCTTCGGAAGAGGTCGACCGACGAAATTCCCCCAAATCTGAGGAGATATTCTTGAATAACTTTTTTTGTGAAGGTCGGAGAGACTTGCAAGTAGGCTCTACCCCCACTAAATGGGGTAGCGCGCATCGATCGGTACCATCCTTGAGCTTCTCCGACTTTCGGAAGGGTTAGGGTTAGGGTTAGGGATGAAAGCACATAGGAGAAAGAGATATTCTTGAATAACTTTTTTTGTGAAGGTCGGAGAGACTTGCAAGTAGGCTCTACCCCCACTAAATGGGGTTGCGCGCATCGATCAGTACTATCCTTGAGCTTCTCCGACTTTCGGAAGGGTTAGGGTTAGGGTTAGGGATGAAAGCACATAGGAGAAAGAGATATTCTTGAATAACTTTTTTTGTGAAGGTCGGAGAGACTTGGAAAGTGGTTGCATCTGGACTAATTTGGGTCCTGCGGATCGATTGGTACCATCCCCGAGCTTGTACGACCTTCGGAAGAGGTCGACCGACGAAATTCCCCCAAATCTGAGGAGATATTCTTGAATAACTTTTTTTGTGAAGGTCGGAGAGACTTGCAAGTAGGCTCTACCCCCACTAAATGGGGTAGCGCGCATCGATCGGTACCATCCTTGAGCTTCTCCGACTTTCGGAAGGGTTAGGGTTAGGGTTAGGGATGAAAGCACATAGGAGAAAGAGATATTCTTGAATAACTTTTTTTGTGAAGGTCGGAGAGACTTGCAAGTAGGCTCTACCCCCACTAAATGGGGTAGCGCACATCGATCGGTACCATCCTTGAGCTTCTCCGACTTTCGGAAGGGTTAGGGTTAGGGTTAGGGATGAAAGCACATAGGAGAAAGAGATATTCTTGAATAACTTTTTTTGTGAAGGTCGGAGAGACTTGCAAGTAGGCTCTACCCCCACTAAATGGGGTAGCGCGCATCGATCGGTACTATCCTTGAGCTTCTCCGACTTTCGGAAGGGTTAGGGTTAGGGTTAGGGATGAAAGCACATAGGAGAAAGAGATATTCTTGAATAACTTTTTTTGTGAAGGTCGGAGAGACTTGGAAAGTGGTTGCATCTGGACTAATTTGGGTCCTGCGGATCGATTGGTACCATCCCCGAGCTTGTACGACCTTCGGAAGAGGTCGACCGACGAAATTCCCCCAAATCTGAGGAGATATTCTTGAATAACTTTTTTTGTGAAGGTCGGAGAGACTTGCAAGTAGGCTCTACCCCCACTAAATGGGGTAGCGCGCATCGATCGGTACCATCCTTGAGCTTCTCCGACTTTTGGAAGGGTTAGGGTTAGGGTTAGGGATGAAAGCACATAGGAGAAAGAGATATTCTTGAATAACGTTTTTTGTGAAGGTCGGAGAGACTTGCAAGTAGGCTCTACCCCCACTAAATGGGGTAGCGCGCATCGATCGGTACCATCCTTGAGCTTCTCCGACTTTCGGAAGGGTTAGGGTTAGGGTTAGGGATGAAAGCACATAGGAGAAAGAGATATTCTTGAATAACTTTTTTTGTGAAGGTCGGAGAGACTTGCAAGTAGGCTCTACCCCCACTAAATGGGGTAGCGCGCATCGATCGGTACCATCCTTGAGCTTCTCCGACTTTCGGAAGGGTTAGGGTTAGGGTTAGGGATGAAAGCACATAGGAGAAAGAGATATTCTTGAATAACTTTTTTTGTGAAGGTCGGAGAGACTTGCAAGTAGGCTCTACCCCCACTAAATGGGGTAGCGCGCATCGATCGGTACCATCCTTGAGCTTCTCCGACTTTCGGAAGGGTTAGGGTTAGGGTTAGGGATGAAAGCACATAGGAGAAAGAGATATTCTTGAATAACTTTTTTTGTGAAGGTCGGAGAGACTTGGAAAGTGGTTGCATCTGGACTAATTTGGGTCCTGCGGATCGATTGGTACCATCCCCGAGCTTGTACGACCTTTGGAAGAGGTCGACCGACGAAATTCCCCCAAATCTGAGGAGATATTCTTGAATAACTTTTTTTGTGAAGGTCGGAGAGACTTGCAAGTAGGCTCTACCCCCACTAAATGGGGTTGCGCGCATCGACCAGTACCATCCTTGAGCTTCTCCGACTTTCGGAAGGGTTAGGGTTAGGGTTAGGGATGAAAGCACATAGGAGAAAGAGATATTCTTGAATAACTTTTTTTGTGAAGGTCGGAGAGACTTGCAAGTAGGCTCTACCCCCACTAAATGGGGTAGCGCGCATCGATCGGTACCATCCTTGAGCTTCTCCGACTTTCGGAAGGGTTAGGGTTAGGGTTAGGGATGAAAGCACATAGGAGAAAGAGATATTCTTGAATAACTTTTTTTGTGAAGGTCGGAGAGACTTGCAAGTAGGCTCTACCCCCACTAAATGGGGTAGCGCGCATCGATCGGTACCATCCTTGAGCTTCTCCGACTTTCGGAAGGGTTAGGGTTAGGGATGAAAGCACATAGGAGAAAGAGATATTCTTGAATAACTTTTTTTGTGAAGGTCGGAGAGACTTGGAAAGTGGTTGCATCTGGACTAATTTGGGTCCTGCGGATCGATTGGTACCATCCCCGAGCTTGTACGACCTTCGAAAGAGGTCGACCGACGAAATTCCCCCAAATCTGAGGAGATATTCTTGAATAACTTTTTTTGTGAAGGTCGGAGAGACTTGCAAGTAGGCTCTACCCCCACTAAATGGGGTTGCGCGCATCGATCGGTACCATCCTTGAGCTTTTCCGACTTTCGGAAGGGTTAGGGTTAGGGTTAGGGATGAAAGCACATAGGAGAAAGAGATATTCTTGAATAACTTTTTTTGTGAAGGTCGGAGAGACTTGCAAGTAGGCTCTACCCCCACTAAATGGGGTAGCGCGCATCGATCGGTACCATCCTTGAGCTTCTCCGACTTTCGGAAGGGTTAGGGTTAGGGTTAGGGATGAAAGCACATAGGAGAAAGAGATATTCTTGAATAACTTTTTTTGTGAAGGTCGGAGAGACTTGCAAGTAGGCTCTACCCCCACTAAATGGGGTAGCGCGCATCGATCGGTACCATCCTTGAGCTTCTCCGACTTTCGGAAGGGTTAGGGTTAGGGTTAGGGATGAAAGCACATAGGAGAAAGAGATATTCTTGAATAACTTTTTTTGTGAAGGTCGGAGAGACTTGCAAGTAGGCTCTACCCCCACTAAATGGGGTAGCGCGCATCGATCGGTACCATCCTTGAGCTTCTCCGACTTTCGGAAGGGTTAGGGTTAGGGTTAGGGATGAAAGCACATAGGAGAAAGAGATATTCTTGAATAACTTTTTTTGTGAAGGTCGGAGAGACTTGGAAAGTGGTTGCATCTGGACTAATTTGGGTCCTGCGGATCGATTGGTACCATCCCCGAGCTTGTACGACCTTTGGAAGAGGTCGACCGACGAAATTCCCCCAAATCTGAGGAGATATTCTTGAATAACTTTTTTTGTGAAGGTCGGAGAGACTTGCAAGTAGGCTCTACCCCCACTAAATGGGGTTGCGCGCATCGACCAGTACCATCCTTGAGCTTCTCCGACTTTCGGAAGGGTTAGGGTTAGGGTTAGGGATGAAAGCACATAGGAGAAAGAGATATTCTTGAATAACTTTTTTTGTGAAGGTCGGAGAGACTTGCAAGTAGGCTCTACCCCCACTAAATGGGGTAGCGCGCATCGATCGGTACCATCCTTGAGCTTCTCCGACTTTCGGAAGGGTTAGGGTTAGGGTTAGGGATGAAAGCACATAGGAGAAAGAGATATTCTTGAATAACTTTTTTTGTGAAGGTCGGAGAGACTTGCAAGTAGGCTCTACCCCCACTAAATGGGGTAGCGCGCATCGATCGGTACCATCCTTGAGCTTCTCCGACTTTCGGAAGGGTTAGGGTTAGGGATGAAAGCACATAGGAGAAAGAGATATTCTTGAATAACTTTTTTTGTGAAGGTCGGAGAGACTTGGAAAGTGGTTGCATCTGGACTAATTTGGGTCCTGCGGATCGATTGGTACCATCCCCGAGCTTGTACGACCTTCGAAAGAGGTCGACCGACGAAATTCCCCCAAATCTGAGGAGATATTCTTGAATAACTTTTTTTGTGAAGGTCGGAGAGACTTGCAAGTAGGCTCTACCCCCACTAAATGGGGTTGCGCGCATCGATCGGTACCATCCTTGAGCTTTTCCGACTTTCGGAAGGGTTAGGGTTAGGGTTAGGGATGAAAGCACATAGGAGAAAGAGATATTCTTGAATAACTTTTTTTGTGAAGGTCGGAGAGACTTGCAAGTAGGCTCTACCCCCACTAAATGGGGTAGCGCGCATCGATCGGTACCATCCTTGAGCTTCTCCGACTTTCGGAAGGGTTAGGGTTAGGGATGAAAGCACATAGGAGAAAGAGATATTCTTGAATAACTTTTTTTGTGAAGGTCGGAGAGACTTGCAAGTAGGCTCTACCCCCACTAAATGGGGTAGCGCGCATCGATCGGTACCATCCTTGAGCTTCTCCGACTTTCGGAAGGGTTAGGGTTAGGGTTAGGGATGAAAGCACATAGGAGAAAGAGATATTCTTGAATAACTTTTTTTGTGAAGGTCGGAGAGACTTGCAAGTAGGCTCTACCCCCACTAAATGGGGTAGCGCGCATCGATCGGTACCATCCTTGAGCTTCTCCGACTTTCGGAAGGGTTAGGGTTAGGGATGAAAGCACATAGGAGAAAGAGATATTCTTGAATAACTTTTTTTGTGAAGGTCGGAGAGACTTGGAAAGTGGTTGCATCTGGACTAATTTGGGTCCTGCGGATCGATTGGTACCATCCCCGAGCTTGTACGACCTTCGAAAGAGGTCGACCGACGAAATTCCCCCAAATCTGAGGAGATATTCTTGAATAACTTTTTTTGTGAAGGTCGGAGAGACTTGCAAGTAGGCTCTACCCCCACTAAATGGGGTTGCGCGCATCGATCGGTACCATCCTTGAGCTTTTCCGACTTTCGGAAGGGTTAGGGTTAGGGTTAGGGATGAAAGCACATAGGAGAAAGAGATATTCTTGAATAACTTTTTTTGTGAAGGTCGGAGAGACTTGCAAGTAGGCTCTACCCCCACTAAATGGGGTAGCGCGCATCGATCGGTACCATCCTTGAGCTTCTCCGACTTTCGGAAGGGTTAGGGTTAGGGTTAGGGATGAAAGCACATAGGAGAAAGAGATATTCTTGAATAACTTTTTTTGTGAAGGTCGGAGAGACTTGGAAAGTGGTTGCATCTGGACTAATTTGGGTCCTGCAGATCGATTGGTACCATCCCCGAGCTTGTACGACCTTCGGAAGAGGTCGACCGACGAAATTCCCCCAAATCTGAGGAGATATTCTTGAATAACTTTTTTTGTGAAGGTCGGAGAGACTTGCAAGTAGGCTCTACCCCCACTAAATGGGGTAGCGCGCATCGATCGGTACCATCCTTGAGCTTCTCCGACTTTCGGAAGGGTTAGGGTTAGGGTTAGGGATGAAAGCACATAGGAGAAAGAGATATTCTTGAATAACGTTTTTTGTGAAGGTCGGAGAGACTTGCAAGTAGGCTCTACCCCCACTAAATGGGGTAGCGCGCATCGATCGGTACCATCCTTGAGCTTCTCCGACTTTCGGAAGGGTTAGGGTTAGGGTTAGGGATGAAAGCACATAGGAGAAAGAGATATTCTTGAATAACTTTTTTTGTGAAGGTCGGAGAGACTTGCAAGTAGGCTCTACCCCCACTAAATGGGGTAGCGCGCATCGATCGGTACCATCCTTGAGCTTCTCCGACTTTCGGAAGGGTTAGGGTTAGGGTTAGGGATGAAAGCACATAGGAGAAAGAGATATTCTTGAATAACTTTTTTTGTGAAGGTCGGAGAGACTTGCAAGTAGGCTCTACCCCCACTAAATGGGGTAGCGCGCATCGATCGGTACCATCCTTGAGCTTCTCCGACTTTCGGAAGGGTTAGGGTTAGGGTTAGGGATGAAAGCACATAGGAGAAAGAGATATTCTTGAATAACTTTTTTTGTGAAGGTCGGAGAGACTTGGAAAGTGGTTGCATCTGGACTAATTTGGGTCCTGCGGATCGATTGGTACCATCCCCGAGCTTGTACGACCTTTGGAAGAGGTCGACCGACGAAATTCCCCCAAATCTGAGGAGATATTCTTGAATAACTTTTTTTGTGAAGGTCGGAGAGACTTGCAAGTAGGCTCTACCCCCACTAAATGGGGTTGCGCGCATCGACCAGTACCATCCTTGAGCTTCTCCGACTTTCGGAAGGGTTAGGGTTAGGGTTAGGGATGAAAGCACATAGGAGAAAGAGATATTCTTGAATAACTTTTTTTGTGAAGGTCGGAGAGACTTGCAAGTAGGCTCTACCCCCACTAAATGGGGTAGCGCGCATCGATCGGTACCATCCTTGAGCTTCTCCGACTTTCGGAAGGGTTAGGGTTAGGGTTAGGGATGAAAGCACATAGGAGAAAGAGATATTCTTGAATAACTTTTTTTGTGAAGGTCGGAGAGACTTGCAAGTAGGCTCTACCCCCACTAAATGGGGTAGCGCGCATCGATCGGTACCATCTTTGAGCTTCTCCGACTTTCGGAAGGGTTAGGGTTAGGGATGAAAGCACATAGGAGAAAGAGATATTCTTGAATAACTTTTTTTGTGAAGGTCGGAGAGACTTGGAAAGTGGTTGCATCTGGACTAATTTGGGTCCTGCGGATCGATTGGTACCATCCCCGAGCTTGTACGACCTTCGAAAGAGGTCGACCGACGAAATTCCCCCAAATCTGAGGAGATATTCTTGAATAACTTTTTTTGTGAAGGTCGGAGAGACTTGCAAGTAGGCTCTACCCCCACTAAATGGGGTTGCGCGCATCGATCGGTACCATCCTTGAGCTTCTCCGACTTTCGGAAGGGTTAGGGTTAGGGTTAGGGATGAAAGCACATAGGAGAAAGAGATATTCTTGAATAACTTTTTTTGTGAAGGTCGGAGAGACTTGCAAGTAGGCTCTACCCCCACTAAATGGGGTAGCGCGCATCGATCGGTACCATCCTTGAGCTTCTCCGACTTTCGGAAGGGTTAGGGTTAGGGTTAGGGATGAAAGCACATAGGAGAAAGAGATATTCTTGAATAACTTTTTTTGTGAAGGTCGGAGAGACTTGGAAAGTGGTTGCATCTGGACTAATTTGGGTCCTGCGGATCGATTGGTACCATCCCCGAGCTTGTACGACCTTCGGAAGAGGTCGACCGACGAAATTCCCCCAAATCTGAGGAGATATTCTTGAATAACTTTTTTTGTGAAGGTCGGAGAGACTTGCAAGTAGGCTCTACCCCCACTAAATGGGGTTGCGCGCATCGATCGGTACCATCCTTGAGCTTCTCCGACTTTCGGAAGGGTTAGGGTTAGGGTTAGGGATGAAAGCACATAGGAGAAAGAGATATTCTTGAATAACTTTTTTTGTGAAGGTCGGAGAGACTTGCAAGTAGGCTCTACCCCCACTAAATGGGGTAGCGCGCATCGATCAGTACCATCCTTGAGCTTCTCCGACTTTCGGAAGGGTTAGGGTTAGGGTTAGGGATGAAAGCACATAGGAGAAAGAGATATTCTTGAATAACTTTTTTTGTGAAGGTCGGAGAGACTTGCAAGTAGGCTCTACCCCCACTAAATGGGGTTGCGCGCATCGATCGGTACCATCCTTGAGCTTCTCCGACTTTCGGAAGGGTTAGGGTTAGGGTTAGGGATGAAAGCACATAGGAGAAAGAGATATTCTTGAATAACTTTTTTTGTGAAGGTCGGAGAGACTTGCAAGTAGGCTCTACCCCCACTAAATGGGGTAGCGCGCATCGATCGGTACCATCCTTGAGCTTCTCCGACTTTCGGAAGGGTTAGGGTTAGGGATGAAAGCACATAGGAGAAAGAGATATTCTTGAATAACTTTTTTTGTGAAGGTCGGAGAGACTTGCAAGTAGGCTCTACCCCCACTAAATGGGGTAGCGCGCATCGATCGGTACCATCCTTGAGCTTCTCCGACTTTCGGAAGGGTTAGGGTTAGGGTTAGGGATGAAAGCACATAGGAGAAAGAGATATTCTTGAATAACTTTTTTTGTGAAGGTCGGAGAGACTTGGAAAGTGGTTGCATCTGGACTAATTTGGGTCCTGCGGATCGATTGGTACCATCCCCGAGCTTGTACGACCTTCGGAAGAGGTCGACCGACGAAATTCCCCCAAATCTGAGGAGATATTCTTGAATAACTTTTTTTGTGAAGGTCGGAGAGACTTGCAAGTAGGCTCTACCCCCACTAAATGGGGTTGCGCGCATCGATCGGTACCATCCTTGAGCTTCTCCGACTTTCGGAAGGGTTAGGGTTAGGGTTAGGGATGAAAGCACATAGGAGAAAGAGATATTCTTGAATAACTTTTTTTGTGAAGGTCGGAGAGACTTGCAAGTAGGCTCTACCCCCACTAAATGGGGTAGCGCGCATCGATCAGTACCATCCTTGAGCTTCTCCGACTTTCGGAAGGGTTAGGGTTAGGGTTAGGGATGAAAGCACATAGGAGAAAGAGATATTCTTGAATAACTTTTTTTGTGAAGGTCGGAGAGACTTGCAAGTAGGCTCTACCCCCACTAAATGGGGTTGCGCGCATCGATCGGTACCATCCTTGAGCTTCTCCGACTTTCGGAAGGGTTAGGGTTAGGGTTAGGGATGAAAGCACATAGGAGAAAGAGATATTCTTGAATAACTTTTTTTGTGAAGGTCGGAGAGACTTGCAAGTAGGCTCTACCCCCACTAAATGGGGTAGCGCGCATCGATCGGTACCATCCTTGAGCTTCTCCGACTTTCGGAAGGGTTAGGGTTAGGGATGAAAGCACATAGGAGAAAGAGATATTCTTGAATAACTTTTTTTGTGAAGGTCGGAGAGACTTGCAAGTAGGCTCTACCCCCACTAAATGGGGTAGCGCGCATCGATCGGTACCATCCTTGAGCTTTTTCCGACTTTCGGAAGGGTTAGGGTTAGGGTTAGGGATGAAAGCACATAGGAGAAAGAGATATTCTTGAATAACTTTTTTTGTGAAGGTCGGAGAGACTTGCAAGTAGGCTCTACCCCCACTAAATGGGGTAGCGCGCATCGATCGGTACCATCCTTGAGCTTCTCCGACTTTCGGAAGGGTTAGGGTTAGGGTTAGGGATGAAAGCACATAGGAGAAAGAGATATTCTTGAATAACTTTTTTTGTGAAGGTCGGAGAGACTTGGAAAGTGGTTGCATCTGGACTAATTTGGGTCCTGCGGATCGATTGGTACCATCCCCGAGCTTGTACGACCTTCGGAAGAGGTCGACCGACGAAATTCCCCCAAATCTGAGGAGATATTCTTGAATAACTTTTTTTGTGAAGGTCGGAGAGACTTGCAAGTAGGCTCTACCCCCACTAAATGGGGTAGCGCGCATCGATCGGTACCATCCTTGAGCTTCTCCGACTTTCGGAAGGGTTAGGGTTAGGGTTAGGGATGAAAGCACATAGGAGAAAGAGATATTCTTGAATAACTTTTTTTGTGAAGGTCGGAGAGACTTGCAAGTAGGCTCTACCCCCACTAAATGGGGTAGCGCGCATCGATCGGTACCATCCTTGAGCGACTCCGACTTTCGGAAGGGTTAGGGTTAGGGTTAGGGATGAAAGCACATAGGAGAAAGAGATATTCTTGAATAACTTTTTTTGTGAAGGTCGGAGAGACTTGCAAGTAGGCTCTACCCCCACTAAATGGGGTAGCGCGCATCGATCGGTACCATCCTTGAGCTTCTCCGACTTTCGGAAGGGTTAGGGTTAGGGATGAAAGCACATAGGAGAAAGAGATATTCTTGAATAACTTTTTTTGTGAAGGTCGGAGAGACTTGCAAGTAGGCTCTACCCCCACTAAATGGGGTAGCGCGCATCGATCGGTACCATCCTTGAGCTTCTCCGACTTTCGGAAGGGTTAGGGTTAGGGTTAGGGATGAAAGCACATAGGAGAAAGAGATATTCTTGAATAACTTTTTTTGTGAAGGTCGGAGAGACTTGCAAGTAGGCTCTACCCCCACTAAATGGGGTAGCGCGCATCGATCGGTACCATCCTTGAGCTTCTCCGACTTTCGGAAGGGTTAGGGTTAGGGTTAGGGATGAAAGCACATAGGAGAAAGAGATATTCTTGAATAACTTTTTTTGTGAAGGTCGGAGAGACTTGGAAAGTGGTTGCATCTGGACTAATTTGGGTCCTGCGGATCGATTGGTACCATCCCCGAGCTTGTACGACCTTCGGAAGAGGTCGACCGACGAAATTCCCCCAAATCTGAGGAGATATTCTTGAATAACTTTTTTTGTGAAGGTCGGAGAGACTTGCAAGTAGGCTCTACCCCCACTAAATGGGGTAGCGCGCATCGATCGGTACCATCCTTGAGCTTCTCCGACTTTCGGAAGGGTTAGGGTTAGGGTTAGGGATGAAAGCACATAGGAGAAAGAGATATTCTTGAATAACTTTTTTTGTGAAGGTCGGAGAGACTTGCAAGTAGGCTCTACCCCCACTAAATGGGGTAGCGCGCATCGATCGGTACCATCCTTGAGCTTCTCCGACTTTCGGAAGGGTTAGGGTTAGGGTTAGGGATGAAAGCACATAGGAGAAAGAGATATTCTTGAATAACTTTTTTTGTGAAGGTCGGAGAGACTTGCAAGTAGGCTCTACCCCCACTAAATGGGGTTGCGCGCATCGATCGGTACCATCCTTGAGCTTCTCCGACTTTCGGAAGGGTTAGGGTTAGGGTTAGGGATGAAAGCACATAGGAGAAAGAGATATTCTTGAATAACTTTTTTTGTGAAGGTCGGAGAGACTTGGAAAGTGGTTGCATCTGGACTAATTTGGGTCCTGCGGATCGATTGGTACCATCCCCGAGCTTGTACGACCTTCGGAAGAGGTCGACCGACGAAATTCCCCCAAATCTGAGGAGATATTCTTGAATAACTTTTTTTGTGAAGGTCGGAGAGACTTGCAAGTAGGCTCTACCCCCACTAAATGGGGTAGCGCGCATCGATCGGTACCATCCTTGAGCTTCTCCGACTTTCGGAAGGGTTAGGGTTAGGGTTAGGGATGAAAGCACATAGGAGAAAGAGATATTCTTGAATAACTTTTTTTGTGAAGGTCGGAGAGACTTGCAAGTAGGCTCTACCCCCACTAAATGGGGTAGCGCGCATCGATCGGTACCATCCTTGAGCTTCTCCGACTTTCGGAAGGGTTAGGGTTAGGGTTAGGGATGAAAGCACATAGGAGAAAGAGATATTCTTGAATAACTTTTTTTGTGAAGGTCGGAGAGACTTGCAAGTAGGCTCTACCCCCACTAAATGGGGTAGCGCGCATCGATCGGTACCATCCTTGAGCTTCTCCGACTTTCGGAAGGGTTAGGGTTAGGGTTAGGGATGAAAGCACATAGGAGAAAGAGATATTCTTGAATAACTTTTTTTGTGAAGGTCGGAGAGACTTGGAAAGTGGTTGCATCTGGACTAATTTGGGTCCTGCGGATCGATTGGTACCATCCCCGAGCTTGTACGACCTTCGGAAGAGGTCGACCGACGAAATTCCCCCAAATCTGAGGAGATATTCTTGAATAACTTTTTTTGTGAAGGTCGGAGAGACTTGCAAGTAGGCTCTACCCCCACTAAATGGGGTAGCGCGCATCGATCGGTACCATCCTTGAGCTTCTCCGACTTTCGGAAGGGTTAGGGTTAGGGTTAGGGATGAAAGCACATAGGAGAAAGAGATATTCTTGAATAACGTTTTTTGTGAAGGTCGGAGAGACTTGCAAGTAGGCTCTACCCCCACTAAATGGGGTAGCGCGCATCGATCGGTACCATCCTTGAGCTTCTCCGACTTTCGGAAGGGTTAGGGTTAGGGTTAGGGATGAAAGCACATAGGAGAAAGAGATATTCTTGAATAACTTTTTTTGTGAAGGTCGGAGAGACTTGCAAGTAGGCTCTACCCCCACTAAATGGGGTAGCGCGCATCGATCGGTACCATCCTTGAGCTTCTCCGACTTTCGGAAGGGTTAGGGTTAGGGTTAGGGATGAAAGCACATAGGAGAAAGAGATATTCTTGAATAACTTTTTTTGTGAAGGTCGGAGAGACTTGCAAGTAGGCTCTACCCCCACTAAATGGGGTAGCGCGCATCGATCGGTACCATCCTTGAGCGACTCCTACTTTCGGAAGGGTTAGGGTTAGGGTTAGGGATGAAAGCACATAGGAGAAAGAGATATTCTTGAATAACTTTTTTTGTGAAGGTCGGAGAGACTTGCAAGTAGGCTCTACCCCCACTAAATGGGGTAGCGCACATCGATCGGTACCATCCTTGAGCTTCTCCGACTTTCGGAAGGGTTAGGGTTAGGGTTAGGGATGAAAGCACATAGGAGAAAGAGATATTCTTGAATAACTTTTTTTGTGAAGGTCGGAGAGACTTGGAAAGTGGTTGCATCTGGACTAATTTGGGTCCTGCGGATCGATTGGTACCATCCCCGAGCTTGTACGACCTTCGGAAGAGGTCGACCGACGAAATTCCCCCAAATCTGAGGAGATATTCTTGAATAACTTTTTTTGTGAAGGTCGGAGAGACTTGCAAGTAGGCTCTACCCCCACTAAATGGGGTAGCGCGCATCGATCGGTACCATCCTTGAGCTTCTCTGACTTTCGGAAGGGTTAGGGTTAGGGTTAGGGATGAAAGCACATAGGAGAAAGAGATATTCTTGAATAACTTTTTTTGTGAAGGTCGGAGAGACTTGCAAGTAGGCTCTACCCCCACTAAATGGGGTAGCGCGCATCGATCGGTACCATCCTTGAGCTTCTCCGACTTTCGGAAGGGTTAGGGTTAGGGTTAGGGATGAAAGCACATAGGAGAAAGAGATATTCTTGAATAACTTTTTTTGTGAAGGTCGGAGAGACTTGCAAGTAGGCTCTACCCCCACTAAATGGGGTAGCGCGCATCGATCGGTACCATCCTTGAGCTTCTCCGACTTTCGGAAGGGTTAGGGTTAGGGTTAGGGATGAAAGCACATAGGAGAAAGAGATATTCTTGAATAACTTTTTTTGTGAAGGTCGGAGAGACTTGGAAAGTGGTTGCATCTGGACTAATTTGGGTCCTGCGGATCGATTGGTACCATCCCCGAGCTTGTACGACCTTCGGAAGAGGTCGACCGACGAAATTCCCCCAAATCTGAGGAGATATTCTTGAATAACTTTTTTTGTGAAGGTCGGAGAGACTTGCAAGTAGGCTCTACCCCCACTAAATGGGGTAGCGCGCATCGATCGGTACCATCCTTGAGCTTCTCCGACTTTCGGAAGGGTTAGGGTTAGGGTTAGGGATGAAAGCACATAGGAGAAAGAGATATTCTTGAATAACGTTTTTTGTGAAGGTCGGAGAGACTTGCAAGTAGGCTCTACCCCCACTAAATGGGGTAGCGCGCATCGATCGGTACCATCCTTGAGCTTCTCCGACTTTCGGAAGGGTTAGGGTTAGGGTTAGGGATGAAAGCACATAGGAGAAAGAGATATTCTTGAATAACTTTTTTTGTGAAGGTCGGAGAGACTTGCAAGTAGGCTCTACCCCCACTAAATGGGGTAGCGCGCATCGATCGGTACCATCCTTGAGCTTCTCCGACTTTCGGAAGGGTTAGGGTTAGGGTTAGGGATGAAAGCACATAGGAGAAAGAGATATTCTTGAATAACTTTTTTTGTGAAGGTCGGAGAGACTTGCAAGTAGGCTCTACCCCCACTAAATGGGGTAGCGCGCATCGATCGGTACCATCCTTGAGCGACTCCGACTTTCGGAAGGGTTAGGGTTAGGGTTAGGGATGAAAGCACATAGGAGAAAGAGATATTCTTGAATAACTTTTTTTGTGAAGGTCGGAGAGACTTGCAAGTAGGCTCTACCCCCACTAAATGGGGTAGCGCGCATCGATCGGTACCATCCTTGAGCTTCTCCGACTTTCGGAAGGGTTAGGGTTAGGGTTAGGGATGAAAGCACATAGGAGAAAGAGATATTCTTGAATAACTTTTTTTGTGAAGGTCGGAGAGACTTGGAAAGTGGTTGCATCTGGACTAATTTGGGTCCTGCGGATCGATTGGTACCATCCCCGAGCTTGTACGACCTTTGGAAGAGGTCGACCGACGAAATTCCCCCAAATCTGAGGAGATATTCTTGAATAACTTTTTTTGTGAAGGTCGGAGAGACTTGCAAGTAGGCTCTACCCCCACTAAATGGGGTAGCGCGCATCGATCAATACCATCCTTGAGCTTCTCTGACTTTCGGAAGGGTTAGGGTTAGGGTTAGGGATGAAAGCACATAGGAGAAAGAGATATTCTTGAATAACTTTTTTTGTGAAGGTCGGAGAGACTTGCAAGTAGGCTCTACCCCCACTAAATGGGGTAGCGCGCATCGATCGGTACCATCCTTGAGCTTCTCCGACTTTCGGAAGGGTTAGGGTTAGGGTTAGGGATGAAAGCACATAGGAGAAAGAGATATTCTTGAATAACTTTTTTTGTGAAGGTCGGAGAGACTTGCAAGTAGGCTCTACCCCCACTAAATGGGGTAGCGCGCATCGATCGGTACCATCCTTGAGCTTCTCCGACTTTCGGAAGGGTTAGGGTTAGGGTTAGGGATGAAAGCACATAGGAGAAAGAGATATTCTTGAATAACTTTTTTTGTGAAGGTCGGAGAGACTTGGAAAGTGGTTGCATCTGGACTAATTTGGGTCCTGCGGATCGATTGGTACCATCCCCGAGCTTGTACGACCTTCGGAAGAGGTCGACCGACGAAATTCCCCCAAATCTGAGGAGATATTCTTGAATAACTTTTTTTGTGAAGGTCGGAGAGACTTGCAAGTAGGCTCTACCCCCACTAAATGGGGTAGCGCGCATCGATCGGTACCATCCTTGAGCTTCTCCGACTTTCTGAAGGGTTAGGGTTAGGGTTAGGGATGAAAGCACATAGGAGAAAGAGATATTCTTGAATAACGTTTTTTGTGAAGGTCGGAGAGACTTGCAAGTAGGCTCTACCCCCACTAAATGGGGTAGCGCGCATCGATCGGTACCATCCTTGAGCTTCTCCGACTTTCGGAAGGGTTAGGGTTAGGGTTAGGGATGAAAGCACATAGGAGAAAGAGATATTCTTGAATAACTTTTTTTGTGAAGGTCGGAGAGACTTGCAAGTAGGCTCTACCCCCACTAAATGGGGTAGCGCGCATCGATCGGTACCATCCTTGAGCTTCTCCGACTTTCGGAAGGGTTAGGGTTAGGGATGAAAGCACATAGGAGAAAGAGATATTCTTGAATAACTTTTTTTGTGAAGGTCGGAGAGACTTGCAAGTAGGCTCTACCCCCACTAAATGGGGTAGCGCGCATCGATCGGTACCATCCTTGAGCGACTCCGACTTTCGGAAGGGTTAGGGTTAGGGTTAGGGATGAAAGCACATAGGAGAAAGAGATATTCTTGAATAACTTTTTTTGTGAAGGTCGGAGAGACTTGCAAGTAGGCTCTACCCCCACTAAATGGGGTAGCGCGCATCGATCGGTACCATCCTTGAGCTTCTCCGACTTTCGGAAGGGTTAGGGTTAGGGTTAGGGATGAAAGCACATAGGAGAAAGAGATATTCTTGAATAACTTTTTTTGTGAAGGTCGGAGAGACTTGGAAAGTGGTTGCATCTGGACTAATTTGGGTCCTGCAGATCGATTGGTACCATCCTCGAGCTTGTACGACCTTCGGAAGAGGTCGACCGACGAAATTCCCCCAAATCTGAGGAGATATTCTTGAATAACTTTTTTTGTGAAGGTCGGAGAGACTTGCAAGTAGGCTCTACCCCCACTAAATGGGGTAGCGCGCATCGATCGGTACCATCCTTGAGCTTCTCCGACTTTCGGAAGGGTTAGGGTTAGGGTTAGGGATGAAAGCACATAGGAGAAAGAGATATTCTTGAATAACGTTTTTTGTGAAGGTCGGAGAGACTTGCAAGTAGGCTCTACCCCCACTAAATGGGGTAGCGCGCATCGATCGGTACCATCCTTGAGCTTCTCCGACTTTCGGAAGGGTTAGGGTTAGGGTTAGGGATGAAAGCACATAGGAGAAAGAGATATTCTTGAATAACTTTTTTTGTGAAGGTCGGAGAGACTTGGAAAGTGGTTGCATCTGGACTAATTTGGGTCCTGCGGATCGATTGGTATCATCCCCGAGCTTGTACGACCTTCGGAAGAGGTCGACCGACGAAATTCCCCCAAATCTGAGGAGATATTCTTGAATAACTTTTTTTGTGAAGGTCGGAGAGACTTGCAAGTAGGCTCTACCCCCACTAAATGGGGTAGCGCGCATCGATCGGTACCATCCTTGAGCTTCTCCGACTTTCGGAAGGGTTAGGGTTAGGGTTAGGGATGAAAGCACATAGGAGAAAGAGATATTCTTGAATAACTTTTTTTGTGAAGGTCGGAGAGACTTGCAAGTAGGCTCTACCCCCACTAAATGGGGTAGCGCGCATCGATCGGTACCATCCTTGAGCTTCTCCGACTTTCGGAAGGGTTAGGGTTAGGGATGAAAGCACATAGGAGAAAGAGATATTCTTGAATAACTTTTTTTGTGAAGGTCGGAGAGACTTGCAAGTAGGCTCTACCCCCACTAAATGGGGTTGCGCGCATCGATCGGTACCATCCTTGAGCTTCTCCGACTTTCGGAAGGGTTAGGGTTAGGGTTAGGGATGAAAGCACATAGGAGAAAGAGATATTCTTGAATAACTTTTTTTGTGAAGGTCGGAGAGACTTGAAAAGTGGTTGCATCTGGACTAATTTGGGTCCTGCGGATCGATTGGTACCATCCCCGAGCTTGTACGACCTTCGGAAGAGGTCGACCGACGAAATTCCCCCAAATCTGAGGAGATATTCTTGAATAACTTTTTTTGTGAAGGTCGGAGAGACTTGCAAGTAGGCTCTACCCCCACTAAATGGGGTAGCGCGCATCGATCGGTACCATCCTTGAGCTTCTCCGACTTTCGGAAGGGTTAGGGTTAGGGTTAGGGATGAAAGCACATAGGAGAAAGAGATATTCTTGAATAACTTTTTTTGTGAAGGTCGGAGAGACTTGCAAGTAGGCTCTACCCCCACTAAATGGGGTTGCGCGCATCGATCGGTACCATCCTTGAGCTTCTCCGACTTTCGGAAGGGTTAGGGTTAGGGTTAGGGCTGAAAGCACATAGGAGAAAGAGATATTCTTGAATAACGTTTTTTGTGAAGGTCGGAGAGACTTGCAAGTAGGCTCTACCCCCACTAAATGGGGTAGCGCGCATCGATCGGTACCATCCTTGAGCTTCTCCGACTTTCGGAAGGGTTAGGGTTAGGGTTAGGGATGAAAGCACATAGGAGAAAGAGATATTCTTGAATAACTTTTTTTGTGAAGGTCGGAGAGACTTGCAAGTAAGCTCTACCCCCACTAAATGGGGTAGCGCGCATCGATCGGTACCATCCTTGAGCTTCTCCGACTTTCGGAAGGGTTAGGGTTAGGGTTAGGGATGAAAGCACATAGGAGAAAGAGATATTCTTGAATAACTTTTTTTGTGAAGGTCGGAGAGACTTGCAAGTAGGCTCTACCCCCACTAAATGGGGTAGCGCGCATCGATCGGTACCATCCTTGAGCTTCTCCGACTTTCGGAAGGGTTAGGGTTAGGGTTAGGGATGAAAGCACATAGGAGAAAGAGATATTCTTGAATAACTTTTTTTGTGAAGGTCGGAGAGACTTGCAAGTAGGCTCTACCCCCACTAAATGGGGTTGCGCGCATCGATCGGTACCATCCTTGAGCTTCTCCGACTTTCGGAAGGGTTAGGGTTAGGGTTAGGGCTGAAAGCACATAGGAGAAAGAGATATTCTTGAATAACGTTTTTTGTGAAGGTCGGAGAGACTTGCAAGTAGGCTCTACCCCCACTAAATGGGGTAGCGCGCATCGATCGGTACCATCCTTGAGCTTCTCCGACTTTCGGAAGGGTTAGGGTTAGGGTTAGGGATGAAAGCACATAGGAGAAAGAGATATTCTTGAATAACTTTTTTTGTGAAGGTCGGAGAGACTTGCAAGTAAGCTCTACCCCCACTAAATGGGGTAGCGCGCATCGATCGGTACCATCCTTGAGCTTCTCCGACTTTCGGAAGGGTTAGGGTTAGGGTTAGGGATGAAAGCACATAGGAGAAAGAGATATTCTTGAATAACTTTTTTTGTGAAGGTCGGAGAGACTTGCAAGTAGGCTCTACCCCCACTAAATGGGGTAGCGCGCATCGATCGGTACCATCCTTGAGCTTCTCCGACTTTCGGAAGGGTTAGGGTTAGGGTTAGGGATGAAAGCACATAGGAGAAAGAGATATTCTTGAATAACTTTTTTTGTGAAGGTCGGAGAGACTTGGAAAGTGGTTGCATCTGGACTAATTTGGGTCCTGCGGATCGATTGGTACCATCCCCGAGCTTGTACGACCTTTGGAAGAGGTCGACCGACGAAATTCCCCCAAATCTGAGGAGATATTCTTGAATAACTTTTTTTGTGAAGGTCGGAGAGACTTGCAAGTAGGCTCTACCCCCACTAAATGGGGTTGCGCGCATCGACCAGTACCATCCTTGAGCTTCTCCGACTTTCGGAAGGGTTAGGGTTAGGGTTAGGGATGAAAGCACATAGGAGAAAGAGATATTCTTGAATAACTTTTTTTGTGAAGGTCGGAGAGACTTGGAAAGTGGTTGCATCTGGACTAATTTGGGTCCTGCGGATCGATTGGTACCATCCCCAAGCTTGTACGACCTTCGGAAGAGGTCGACCGACGAAATTCCCCCAAATCTGAGGAGATATTCTTGAATAACTTTTTTTGTGAAGGTCGGAGAGACTTGCAAGTAGGCTCTACCCCCACTAAATGGGGTAGCGCGCATCGATCGGTACCATCCTTGAGCTTCTCCGACTTTCGGAAGGGTTAGGGTTAGGGTTAGGGATGAAAGCACATAGGAGAAAGAGATATTCTTGAATAACTTTTTTTGTGAAGGTCGGAGAGACTTGCAAGTAGGCTCTACCCCCACTAAATGGGGTAGCGCGCATCGATCGGTACCATCCTTGAGCTTCTCCGACTTTCGGAAGGGTTAGGGTTAGGGTTAGGGATGAAAGCACATAGGAGAAAGAGATATTCTTGAATAACTTTTTTTGTGAAGGTCGGAGAGACTTGCAAGTAGGCTCTACCCCCACTAAATGGGGTTGCGCACATCGATCGGTACCATCCTTGAGCTTCTCCGACTTTCGGAAGGGTTAGGGTTAGGGTTAGGGATGAAAGCACATAGGAGAAAGAGATATTCTTGAATAACTTTTTTTGTGAAGGTCGGAGAGACTTGAAAAGTGGTTGCATCTGGACTAATTTGGGTCCTGCGGATCGATTGGTACCATCCCCGAGCTTGTACGACCTTCGGAAGAGGTCGACCGACGAAATTCCCCCAAATCTGAGGAGATATTCTTGAATAACTTTTTTTGTGAAGGTCGGAGAGACTTGCAAGTAGGCTCTACCCCCACTAAATGGGGTAGCGCGCATCGATCGGTACCATCTTTGAGCTTCTCCGACTTTCGGAAGGGTTAGGGTTAGGGTTAGGGATGAAAGCACATAGGAGAAAGAGATATTCTTGAATAACTTTTTTTGTGAAGGTCGGAGAGACTTGCAAGTAGGCTCTACCCCCACTAAATGGGGTAGCGCGCATCGATCGGTACCATCCTTGAGCTTCTCCGACTTTCGGAAGGGTTAGGGTTAGGGTTAGGGATGAAAGCACATAGGAGAAAGAGATATTCTTGAATAACTTTTTTTGTGAAGGTCGGAGAGACTTGCAAGTAGGCTCTACCCCCACTAAATGGGGTAGCGCGCATCGATCGGTACCATCTTTGAGCTTCTCCGACTTTCGGAAGGGTTAGGGTTAGGGTTAGGGATGAAAGCACATAGGAGAAAGAGATATTCTTGAATAACTTTTTTTGTGAAGGTCGGAGAGACTTGCAAGTAGGCTCTACCCCCACTAAATGGGGTAGCGCGCATCGATCGGTACCATCCTTGAGCTTCTCCGACTTTCGGAAGGGTTAGGGTTAGGGTTAGGGATGAAAGCACATAGGAGAAAGAGATATTCTTGAATAACTTTTTTTGTGAAGGTCGGAGAGACTTGGAAAGTGGTTGCATCTGGACTAAATTGGGTCCTGCGGATCGATTGGTACCATCCCCGAGCTTGTACGACCTTCGGAAGAGGTCGACCGACGAAATTCCCCCAAATCTGAGGAGATATTCTTGAATAACTTTTTTTGTGAAGGTCGGAGAGACTTGCAAGTAGGCTCTACCCCCACTAAATGGGGTAGCGCGCATCGATCGGTACCATCCTTGAGCTTCTCCGACTTTCGGAAGGGTTAGGGTTAGGGTTAGGGATGAAAGCACATAGGAGAAAGAGATATTCTTGAATAACGTTTTTTGTGAAGGTCGGAGAGACTTGCAAGTAGGCTCTACCCCCACTAAATGGGGTAGCGCGCATCGATCGGTACCATCCTTGAGCTTCTCCGACTTTCGGAAGGGTTAGGGTTAGGGTTAGGGATGAAAGCACATAGGAGAAAGAGATATTCTTGAATAACTTTTTTTGTGAAGGTCGGAGAGACTTGCAAGTAGGCTCTACCCCCACTAAATGGGGTAGCGCGCATCGATCGGTACCATCCTTGAGCTTCTCCGACTTTCGGAAGGGTTAGGGTTAGGGTTAGGGATGAAAGCACATAGGAGAAAGAGATATTCTTGAATAACTTTTTTTGTGAAGGTTGGAGAGACTTGCAAGTAGGCTCTACCCCCACTAAATGGGGTTGCGCACATCGATCGGTACCATCCTTGAGCTTCTCCGACTTTCGGAAGGGTTAGGGTTAGGGTTAGGGATGAAAGCACATAGGAGAAAGAGATATTCTTGAATAACTTTTTTTGTGAAGGTCGGAGAGACTTGAAAAGTGGTTGCATCTGGACTAATTTGGGTCCTGCGGATCGATTGGTACCATCCCCGAGCTTGTACGACCTTCGGAAGAGGTCGACCGACGAAATTCCCCCAAATCTGAGGAGATATTCTTGAATAACTTTTTTTGTGAAGGTCGGAGAGACTTGCAAGTAGGCTCTACCCCCACTAAATGGGGTAGCGCGCATCGATCGGTACCATCCTTGAGCTTCTCCGACTTTCGGAAGGGTTAGGGTTAGGGTTAGGGATGAAAGCACATAGGAGAAAGAGATATTCTTGAATAACTTTTTTTGTGAAGGTCGGAGAGACTTGCAAGTAGGCTCTACCCCCACTAAATGGGGTAGCGCGCATCGATCGGTACCATCCTTGAGCTTCTCCGACTTTCGGAAGGGTTAGGGTTAGGGTTAGGGATGAAAGCACATAGGAGAAAGAGATATTCTTGAATAACGTTTTTTGTGAAGGTCGGAGAGACTTGCAAGTAGGCTCTACCCCCACTAAATGGGGTAGCGCGCATCGATCGGTACCATCCTTGAGCTTCTCCGACTTTCGGAAGGGTTAGGGTTAGGGTTAGGGATGAAAGCACATAGGAGAAAGAGATATTCTTGAATAACTTTTTTTGTGAAGGTCGGAGAGACTTGCAAGTAGGCTCTACCCCCACTAAATGGGGTAGCGCGCATCGATCGGTACCATCCTTGAGCTTCTCCGACTTTCGGAAGGGTTAGGGTTAGGGATGAAAGCACATAGGAGAAAGAGATATTCTTGAATAACTTTTTTTGTGAAGGTCGGAGAGACTTGCAAGTAGGCTCTACCCCCACTAAATGGGGTAGCGCGCATCGATCAATACCATCCTTGAGCGACTCCGACTTTCGGAAGGGTTAGGGTTAGGGTTAGGGATGAAAGCACATAGGAGAAAGAGATATTCTTGAATAACTTTTTTTGTGAAGGTCGGAGAGACTTGCAAGTAGGCTCTACCCCCACTAAATGGGGTAGCGCGCATCGATCGGTACCATCCTTGAGCTTCTCCGACTTTCGGAAGGGTTAGGGTTAGGGTTAGGGATGAAAGCACATAGGAGAAAGAGATATTCTTGAATAACTTTTTTTGTGAAGGTCGGAGAGACTTGGAAAGTGGTTGCATCTGGACTAATTTGGGTCCTGCAGATCGATTGGTACCATCCTCGAGCTTGTACGACCTTCGGAAGAGGTCGACCGACGAAATTCCCCCAAATCTGAGGAGATATTCTTGAATAACTTTTTTTGTGAAGGTCGGAGAGACTTGCAAGTAGGCTCTACCCCCACTAAATGGGGTAGCGCGCATCGATCGGTACCATCCTTGAGCTTCTCCGACTTTCGGAAGGGTTAGGGTTAGGGTTAGGGATGAAAGCACATAGGAGAAAGAGACATTCTTGAATAACGTTTTTTGTGAAGGTCGGAGAGACTTGCAAGTAGGCTCTACCCCCACTAAATGGGGTAGCGCGCATCGATCGGTACCATCCTTGAGCTTCTCCGACTTTCGGAAGGGTTAGGGTTAGGGTTAGGGATGAAAGCACATAGGAGAAAGAGATATTCTTGAATAACTTTTTTTGTGAAGGTCGGAGAGACTTGCAAGTAGGCTCTACCCCCACTAAATGGGGTTGCGCACATCGATCGGTACCATCCTTGAGCTTCTCCGACTTTCGGAAGGGTTAGGGTTAGGGTTAGGGATGAAAGCACATAGGAGAAAGAGATATTCTTGAATAACTTTTTTTGTGAAGGTCGGAGAGACTTGAAAAGTGGTTGCATCTGGACTAATTTGGGTCCTGCGGATCGATTGGTACCATCCCCGAGCTTGTACGACCTTCGGAAGAGGTCGACCGACGAAATTCCCCCAAATCTGAGGAGATATTCTTGAATAACTTTTTTTGTGAAGGTCGGAGAGACTTGCAAGTAGGCTCTACCCCCACTAAATGGGGTAGCGCGCATCGATCGGTACCATCTTTGAGCTTCTCCGACTTTCGGAAGGGTTAGGGTTAGGGTTAGGGATGAAAGCACATAGGAGAAAGAGATATTCTTGAATAACTTTTTTTGTGAAGGTCGGAGAGACTTGCAAGTAGGCTCTACCCCCACTAAATGGGGTAGCGCGCATCGATCGGTACCATCCTTGAGCTTCTCCGACTTTCGGAAGGGTTAGGGTTAGGGTTAGGGATGAAAGCACATAGGAGAAAGAGATATTCTTGAATAACTTTTTTTGTGAAGGTCGGAGAGACTTGCAAGTAGGCTCTACCCCCACTAAATGGGGTAGCGCGCATCGATCGGTACCATCCTTGAGCTTCTCCGACTTTCGGAAGGGTTAGGGTTAGGGTTAGGGATGAAAGCACATAGGAGAAAGAGATATTCTTGAATAACTTTTTTTGTGAAGGTCGGAGAGACTTGGAAAGTGGTTGCATCTGGACTAAATTGGGTCCTGCGGATCGATTGGTACCATCCCCGAGCTTGTACGACCTTCGGAAGAGGTCGACCGACGAAATTCCCCCAAATCTGAGGAGATATTCTTGAATAACTTTTTTTGTGAAGGTCGGAGAGACTTGCAAGTAGGCTCTACCCCCACTAAATGGGGTAGCGCGCATCGATCGGTACCATCCTTGAGCTTCTCCGACTTTCGGAAGGGTTAGGGTTAGGGTTAGGGATGAAAGCACATAGGAGAAAGAGATATTCTTGAATAACGTTTTTTGTGAAGGTCGGAGAGACTTGCAAGTAGGCTCTACCCCCACTAAATGGGGTAGCGCGCATCGATCGGTACCATCCTTGAGCTTCTCCGACTTTCGGAAGGGTTAGGGTTAGGGTTAGGGATGAAAGCACATAGGAGAAAGAGATATTCTTGAATAACTTTTTTTGTGAAGGTCGGAGAGACTTGCAAGTAGGCTCTACCCCCACTAAATGGGGTAGCGCGCATCGATCGGTACCATCCTTGAGCTTCTCCGACTTTCGGAAGGGTTAGGGTTAGGGTTAGGGATGAAAGCACATAGGAGAAAGAGATATTCTTGAATAACGTTTTTTGTGAAGGTCGGAGAGACTTGCAAGTAGGCTCTACCCCCACTAAATGGGGTAGCGCGCATCGATCGGTACCATCCTTGAGCTTCTCCGACTTTCGGAAGGGTTAGGGTTAGGGTTAGGGATGAAAGCACATAGGAGAAAGAGATATTCTTGAATAACTTTTTTTGTGAAGGTCGGAGAGACTTGCAAGTAGGCTCTACCCCCACTAAATGGGGTAGCGCGCATCGATCGGTACCATCCTTGAGCTTCTCCGACTTTCGGAAGGGTTAGGGTTAGGGATGAAAGCACATAGGAGAAAGAGATATTCTTGAATAACTTTTTTTGTGAAGGTCGGAGAGACTTGCAAGTAGGCTCTACCCCCACTAAATGGGGTAGCGCGCATCGATCAATACCATCCTTGAGCGACTCCGACTTTCGGAAGGGTTAGGGTTAGGGTTAGGGATGAAAGCACATAGGAGAAAGAGATATTCTTGAATAACTTTTTTTGTGAAGGTCGGAGAGACTTGCAAGTAGGCTCTACCCCCACTAAATGGGGTAGCGCGCATCGATCGGTACCATCCTTGAGCTTCTCCGACTTTCGGAAGGGTTAGGGTTAGGGTTAGGGATGAAAGCACATAGGAGAAAGAGATATTCTTGAATAACTTTTTTTGTGAAGGTCGGAGAGACTTGGAAAGTGGTTGCATCTGGACTAATTTGGGTCCTGCAGATCGATTGGTACCATCCTCGAGCTTGTACGACCTTCGGAAGAGGTCGACCGACGAAATTCCCCCAAATCTGAGGAGATATTCTTGAATAACTTTTTTTGTGAAGGTCGGAGAGACTTGCAAGTAGGCTCTACCCCCACTAAATGGGGTAGCGCGCATCGATCGGTACCATCCTTGAGCTTCTCCGACTTTCGGAAGGGTTAGGGTTAGGGTTAGGGATGAAAGCACATAGGAGAAAGAGATATTCTTGAATAACGTTTTTTGTGAAGGTCGGAGAGACTTGCAAGTAGGCTCTACCCCCACTAAATGGGGTAGCGCGCATCGATCGGTACCATCCTTGAGCTTCTCCGACTTTCGGAAGGGTTAGGGTTAGGGTTAGGGATGAAAGCACATAGGAGAAAGAGATATTCTTGAATAACTTTTTTTGTGAAGGTCGGAGAGACTTGCAAGTAGGCTCTACCCCCACTAAATGGGGTTGCGCACATCGATCGGTACCATCCTTGAGCTTCTCCGACTTTCGGAAGGGTTAGGGTTAGGGTTAGGGATGAAAGCACATAGGAGAAAGAGATATTCTTGAATAACTTTTTTTGTGAAGGTCGGAGAGACTTGAAAAGTGGTTGCATCTGGACTAATTTGGGTCCTGCGGATCGATTGGTACCATCCCCGAGCTTGTACGACCTTCGGAAGAGGTCGACCGACGAAATTCCCCCAAATCTGAGGAGATATTCTTGAATAACTTTTTTTGTGAAGGTCGGAGAGACTTGCAAGTAGGCTCTACCCCCACTAAATGGGGTAGCGCGCATCGATCGGTACCATCTTTGAGCTTCTCCGACTTTCGGAAGGGTTAGGGTTAGGGTTAGGGATGAAAGCACATAGGAGAAAGAGATATTCTTGAATAACTTTTTTTGTGAAGGTCGGAGAGACTTGCAAGTAGGCTCTACCCCCACTAAATGGGGTAGCGCGCATCGATCGGTACCATCCTTGAGCTTCTCCGACTTTCGGAAGGGTTAGGGTTAGGGTTAGGGATGAAAGCACATAGGAGAAAGAGATATTCTTGAATAACTTTTTTTGTGAAGGTCGGAGAGACTTGCAAGTAGGCTCTACCCCCACTAAATGGGGTAGCGCGCATCGATCGGTACCATCCTTGAGCTTCTCCGACTTTCGGAAGGGTTAGGGTTAGGGTTAGGGATGAAAGCACATAGGAGAAAGAGATATTCTTGAATAACTTTTTTTGTGAAGGTCGGAGAGACTTGGAAAGTGGTTGCATCTGGACTAAATTGGGTCCTGCGGATCGATTGGTACCATCCCCGAGCTTGTACGACCTTCGGAAGAGGTCGACCGACGAAATTCCCCCAAATCTGAGGAGATATTCTTGAATAACTTTTTTTGTGAAGGTCGGAGAGACTTGCAAGTAGGCTCTACCCCCACTAAATGGGGTAGCGCGCATCGATCGGTACCATCCTTGAGCTTCTCCGACTTTCGGAAGGGTTAGGGTTAGGGTTAGGGATGAAAGCACATAGGAGAAAGAGATATTCTTGAATAACGTTTTTTGTGAAGGTCGGAGAGACTTGCAAGTAGGCTCTACCCCCACTAAATGGGGTAGCGCGCATCGATCGGTACCATCCTTGAGCTTCTCCGACTTTCGGAAGGGTTAGGGTTAGGGTTAGGGATGAAAGCACATAGGAGAAAGAGATATTCTTGAATAACTTTTTTTGTGAAGGTCGGAGAGACTTGCAAGTAGGCTCTACCCCCACTAAATGGGGTAGCGCGCATCGATCGGTACCATCCTTGAGCTTCTCCGACTTTCGGAAGGGTTAGGGTTAGGGTTAGGGATGAAAGCACATAGGAGAAAGAGATATTCTTGAATAACTTTTTTTGTGAAGGTCGGAGAGACTTGCAAGTAGGCTCTACCCCCACTAAATGGGGTTGCGCACATCGATCGGTACCATCCTTGAGCTTCTCCGACTTTCGGAAGGGTTAGGGTTAGGGTTAGGGATGAAAGCACATAGGAGAAAGAGATATTCTTGAATAACTTTTTTTGTGAAGGTCGGAGAGACTTGAAAAGTGGTTGCATCTGGACTAATTTGGGTCCTGCGGATCGATTGGTACCATCCCCGAGCTTGTACGACCTTCGAAAGAGGTCGACCGACGAAATTCCCCCAAATCTGAGGAGATATTCTTGAATAACTTTTTTTGTGAAGGTCGGAGAGACTTGCAAGTAGGCTCTACCCCCACTAAATGGGGTAGCGCGCATCGATCGGTACCATCCTTGAGCTTCTCCGACTTTCGGAAGGGTTAGGGTTAGGGTTAGGGATGAAAGCACATAGGAGAAAGAGATATTCTTGAATAACTTTTTTTGTGAAGGTCGGAGAGACTTGCAAGTAGGCTCTACCCCCACTAAATGGGGTAGCGCGCATCGATCGGTACCATCCTTGAGCTTCTCCGACTTTCGGAAGGGTTAGGGTTAGGGTTAGGGATGAAAGCACATAGGAGAAAGAGATATTCTTGAATAACTTTTTTTGTGAAGGTCGGAGAGACTTGCAAGTAGGCTCTACCCCCACTAAATGGGGTAGCGCGCATCGATCGGTACCATCCTTGAGCTTCTCCGACTTTCGGAAGGGTTAGGGTTAGGGTTAGGGATGAAAGCACATAGGAGAAAGAGATATTCTTGAATAACTTTTTTTGTGAAGGTCGGAGAGACTTGGAAAGTGGTTGCATCTGGACTAATTTGGGTCCTGCGGATCGATTGGTACCATCCCCGAGCTTGTACGACCTTCGGAAGAGGTCGACCGACGAAATTCCCCCAAATCTGAGGAGATATTCTTGAATAACTTTTTTTGTGAAGGTCGGAGAGACTTGCAAGTAGGCTCTACCCCCACTAAATGGGGTAGCGCGCATCGATCGGTACCATCCTTGAGCTTCTCCGACTTTCGGAAGGGTTAGGGTTAGGGTTAGGGATGAAAGCACATAGGAGAAAGAGATATTCTTGAATAACTTTTTTTGTGAAGGTCGGAGAGACTTGCAAGTAGGCTCTACCCCCACTAAATGGGGTAGCGCGCATCGATCGGTACCATCCTTGAGCTTCTCCGACTTTCGGAAGGGTTAGGGTTAGGGTTAGGGATGAAAGCACATAGGAGAAAGAGATATTCTTGAATAACTTTTTTTGTGAAGGTCGGAGAGACTTGCAAGTAGGCTCTACCCCCACTAAATGGGGTTGCGCGCATCGATCGGTACCATCCTTGAGCTTCTCCGACTTTCGGAAGGGTTAGGGTTAGGGTTAGGGATGAAAGCACATAGGAGAAAGAGATATTCTTGAATAACTTTTTTTGTGAAGGTCGGAGAGACTTGAAAAGTGGTTGCATCTGGACTAATTTGGGTCCTGCGGATCGATTGGTACCATCCCCGAGCTTGTACGACCTTCGGAAGAGGTCGACCGACGAAATTCCCCCAAATCTGAGGAGATATTCTTGAATAACTTTTTTTGTGAAGGTCGGAGAGACTTGCAAGTAGGCTCTACCCCCACTAAATGGGGTAGCGCGCATCGATCGGTACCATCCTTGAGCTTCTCCGACTTTCGGAAGGGTTAGGGTTAGGGTTAGGGATGAAAGCACATAGGAGAAAGAGATATTCTTGAATAACTTTTTTTGTGAAGGTCGGAGAGACTTGCAAGTAGGCTCTACCCCCACTAAATGGGGTAGCGCGCATCGATCGGTACCATCCTTGAGCTTCTCCGACTTTCGGAAGGGTTAGGGTTAGGGTTAGGGATGAAAGCACATAGGAGAAAGAGATATTCTTGAATAACTTTTTTTGTGAAGGTCGGAGAGACTTGCAAGTAGGCTCTACCCCCACTAAATGGGGTAGCGCGCATCGATCGGTACCATCCTTGAGCTTCTCCGACTTTCTGAAGGGTTAGGGTTAGGGTTAGGGATGAAAGCACATAGGAGAAAGAGATATTCTTGAATAACTTTTTTTGTGAAGGTCGGAGAGACTTGCAAGTAGGCTCTACCCCCACTAAATGGGGTAGCGCGCATCGATCGGTACCATCCTTGAGCTTCTCCGACTTTCGGAAGGGTTAGGGTTAGGGTTAGGGATGAAAGCACATAGGAGAAAGAGATATTCTTGAATAACTTTTTTTGTGAAGGTCGGAGAGACTTGGAAAGTGGTTGCATCTGGACTAATTTGGGTCCTGCGGATCGATTGGTACCATCCCCGAGCTTGTACGACCTTTGGAAGAGGTCGACCGACGAAATTCCCCCAAATCTGAGGAGATATTCTTGAATAACTTTTTTTGTGAAGGTCGGAGAGACTTGCAAGTAGGCTCTACCCCCACTAAATGGGGTTGCGCACATCGACCAGTACCATCCTTGAGCTTCTCCGACTTTCGGAAGGGTTAGGGTTAGGGTTAGGGATGAAAGCACATAGGAGAAAGAGATATTCTTGAATAACTTTTTTTGTGAAGGTCGGAGAGACTTGCAAGTAGGCTCTACCCCCACTAAATGGGGTAGCGCGCATCGATCGGTACCATCCTTGAGCTTCTCCGACTTTCGGAAGGGTTAGGGTTAGGGTTAGGGATGAAAGCACATAGGAGAAAGAGATATTCTTGAATAACTTTTTTTGTGAAGGTCGGAGAGACTTGCAAGTAGGCTCTACCCCCACTAAATGGGGTAGCGCGCATCGATCGGTACCATCCTTGAGCTTCTCCGACTTTCGGAAGGGTTAGGGTTAGGGTTAGGGATGAAAGCACATAGGAGAAAGAGATATTCTTGAATAACTTTTTTTGTGAAGGTCGGAGAGACTTGGAAAGTGGTTGCATCTGGACTAATTTGGGTCCTGCGGATCGATTGGTACCATCCCCGAGCTTGTACGACCTTCGAAAGAGGTCGACCGACGAAATTCCCCCAAATCTGAGGAGATATTCTTGAATAACTTTTTTTGTGAAGGTCGGAGAGACTTGCAAGTAGGCTCTACCCCCACTAAATGGGGTTGCGCGCATCGATCGGTACCATCCTTGAGCTTCTCCGACTTTCGGAAGGGTTAGGGTTAGGGTTAGGGATGAAAGCACATAGGAGAAAGAGATATTCTTGAATAACTTTTTTTGTGAAGGTCGGATAGACTTGCAAGTAGGCTCTACCCCCACTAAATGGGGTTGCGCGCATCGATCGGTACCATCTTTGAGCTTCTCCGACTTTCGGAAGGGTTAGGGTTAGGGTTAGGGATGAAAGCACATAGGAGAAAGAGATATTCTTGAATAACTTTTTTTGTGAAGGTCGGAGAGACTTGGAAAGTGGTTGCATCTGGACTAATTTGGGTCCTGCGGATCGATTGGTACCATCCCCGAGCTTGTACGACCTTCGGAAGAGGTCGACCAACGAAATTCCCCCAAATCTGAGGAGATATTCTTGAATAACTTTTTTTGTGAAGGTCGGAGAGACTTGCAAGTAGGCTCTACCCCCACTAAATGGGGTTGCGCGCATCGATCGGTACCATCCTTGAGCTTCTCCGACTTTCGGAAGGGTTAGGGTTAGGGTTAGGGATGAAAGCACATAGGAGAAAGAGATATTCTTGAATAACTTTTTTTGTGAAGGTCGGAGAGACTTGCAAGTAGGCTCTACCCCCACTAAATGGGGTAGCGCGCATCGATCGGTACCATCCTTGAGCTTCTCCGACTTTCGGATGGGTTAGGGTTAGGGTTAGGGATGAAAGCACATAGGAGAAAGAGATATTCTTGAATAACTTTTTTTGTGAAGGTCGGAGAGACTTGCAAGTAGGCTCTACCCCCACTAAATGGGGTTGCGCGCATCGATCGGTACCATCTTTGAGCTTCTCCGACTTTCGGAAGGGTTAGGGTTAGGGTTAGGGATGAAAGCACATAGGAGAAAGAGATATTCTTGAATAACGTTTTTTGTGAAGGTCGGAGAGACTTGCAAGTAGGCTCTACCCCCACTAAATGGGGTAGCGCGCATCGATCGGTACCATCCTTGAGCTTCTCCGACTTTCGGAAGGGTTAGGGTTAGGGTTAGGGATGAAAGCACATAGGAGAAAGAGATATTCTTGAATAACTTTTTTTGTGAAGGTCGGAGAGACTTGCAAGTAGGCTCTACCCCCACTAAATGGGGTAGCGCGCATCGATCGGTACCATCCTTGAGCTTCTCCGACTTTCGGAAGGGTTAGGGTTAGGGTTAGGGATGAAAGCACATAGGAGAAAGAGATATTCTTGAATAACTTTTTTTGTGAAGGTCGGAGAGACTTGCAAGTAGGCTCTACCCCCACTAAATGGGGTAGCGCGCATCGATCGGTACCATCCTTGAGCTTCTCCGACTTTCGGAAGGGTTAGGGTTAGGGTTAGGGATGAAAGCACATAGGAGAAAGAGATATTCTTGAATAACTTTTTTTGTGAAGGTCGGAGAGACTTGGAAAGTGGTTGCATCTGGACTAATTTGGGTCCTGCGGATCGATTGGTACCATCCCCGAGCTTGTACGACCTTCGGAAGAGGTCGACCGACGAAATTCCCCCAAATCTGAGGAGATATTCTTGAATAACTTTTTTTGTGAAGGTCGGAGAGACTTGCAAGTAGGCTCTACCCCCACTAAATGGGGTAGCGCGCATCGATCGGTACCATCCTTGAGCTTCTCCGACTTTCGGAAGGGTTAGGGTTAGGGTTAGGGATGAAAGCACATAGGAGAAAGAGATATTCTTGAATAACTTTTTTTGTGAAGGTCGGAGAGACTTGCAAGTAGGCTCTACCCCCACTAAATGGGGTAGCGCGCATCGATCGGTACCATCCTTGAGCTTCTCCGACTTTCGGAAGGGTTAGGGTTAGGGTTAGGGATGAAAGCACATAGGAGAAAGAGATATTCTTGAATAACTTTTTTTGTGAAGGTCGGAGAGACTTGCAAGTAGGCTCTACCCCCACTAAATGGGGTTGCGCGCATCGATCGGTACCATCCTTGAGCTTCTCCGACTTTCGGAAGGGTTAGGGTTAGGGTTAGGGATGAAAGCACATAGGAGAAAGAGATATTCTTGAATAACTTTTTTTGTGAAGGTCGGAGAGACTTGGAAAGTGGTTGCATCTGGACTAATTTGGGTCCTGCGGATCGATTGGTACCATCCCCGAGCTTGTACGACCTTCGGAAGAGGTCGACCGACGAAATTCCCCCAAATCTGAGGAGATATTCTTGAATAACTTTTTTTGTGAAGGTCGGAGAGACTTGCAAGTAGGCTCTACCCCCACTAAATGGGGTAGCGCGCATCGATCGGTACCATCCTTGAGCTTCTCCGACTTTCGGAAGGGTTAGGGTTAGGGTTAGGGATGAAAGCACATAGGAGAAAGAGATATTCTTGAATAACTTTTTTTGTGAAGGTCGGAGAGACTTGCAAGTAGGCTCTACCCCCACTAAATGGGGTAGCGCGCATCGATCGGTACCATCCTTGAGCTTCTCCGACTTTCGGAAGGGTTAGGGTTAGGGTTAGGGATGAAAGCACATAGGAGAAAGAGATATTCTTGAATAACTTTTTTTGTGAAGGTCGGAGAGACTTGCAAGTAGGCTCTACCCCCACTAAATGGGGTAGCGCGCATCGATCGGTACCATCCTTGAGCTTCTCCGACTTTCGGAAGGGTTAGGGTTAGGGTTAGGGATGAAAGCACATAGGAGAAAGAGATATTCTTGAATAACTTTTTTTGTGAAGGTCGGAGAGACTTGGAAAGTGGTTGCATCTGGACTAATTTGGGTCCTGCGGATCGATTGGTACCATCCCCGAGCTTGTACGACCTTTGGAAGAGGTCGACCGACGAAATTCCCCCAAATCTGAGGAGATATTCTTGAATAACTTTTTTTGTGAAGGTCGGAGAGACTTGCAAGTAGGCTCTACCCCCACTAAATGGGGTAGCGCGCATCGATCGGTACCATCCTTGAGCTTCTCCGACTTTCGGAAGGGTTAGGGTTAGGGTTAGGGATGAAAGCACATAGGAGAAAGAGATATTCTTGAATAACGTTTTTTGTGAAGGTCGGAGAGACTTGCAAGTAGGCTCTACCCCCACTAAATGGGGTAGCGCGCATCGATCGGTACCATCCTTGAGCTTCTCCGACTTTCGGAAGGGTTAGGGTTAGGGTTAGGGATGAAAGCACATAGGAGAAAGAGATATTCTTGAATAACTTTTTTTGTGAAGGTCGGAGAGACTTGCAAGTAGGCTCTACCCCCACTAAATGGGGTAGCGCGCATCGATCGGTACCATCCTTGAGCTTCTCCGACTTTCGGAAGGGTTAGGGTTAGGGTTAGGGATGAAAGCACATAGGAGAAAGAGATATTCTTGAATAACTTTTTTTGTGAAGGTCGGAGAGACTTGCAAGTAGGCTCTACCCCCACTAAATGGGGTAACGCGCATCGATCAGTACCATCCTTGAGCGACTCCGACTTTCGGAAGGGTTAGGGTTAGGGTTAGGGATGAAAGCACATAGGAGAAAGAGATATTCTTGAATAACTTTTTTTGTGAAGGTCGGAGAGACTTGCAAGTAGGCTCTACCCCCACTAAATGGGGTAGCGCGCATCGATCGGTACCATCCTTGAGCTTCTCCGACTTTCGGAAGGGTTAGGGTTAGGGTTAGGGATGAAAGCACATAGGAGAAAGAGATATTCTTGAATAACTTTTTTTGTGAAGGTCGGAGAGACTTGGAAAGTGGTTGCATCTGGACTAATTTGGGTCCTGCAGATCGATTGGTACCATCCTCGAGCTTGTACGACCTTCGGAAGAGGTCGACCGACGAAATTCCCCCAAATCTGAGGAGATATTCTTGAATAACTTTTTTTGTGAAGGTCGGAGAGACTTGCAAGTAGGCTCTACCCCCACTAAATGGGGTAGCGCGCATCGATCGGTACCATCCTTGAGCTTCTCCGACTTTCGGAAGGGTTAGGGTTAGGGTAAGGGATGAAAGCACATAGGAGAAAGAGATATTCTTGAATAACTTTTTTTGTGAAGGTCGGAGAGACTTGCAAGTAGGCTCTACCCCCACTAAATGGGGTAGCGCGCATCGATCGGTACCATCCTTGAGCTTCTCCGACTTTCGGAAGGGTTAGGGTTAGGGTTAGGGATGAAAGCACATAGGAGAAAGAGATATTCTTGAATAACTTTTTTTGTGAAGGTCGGAGAGACTTGGAAAGTGGTTGCATCTGGACTAATTTGGGTCCTGCGGATCGATTGGTACCATCCCCGAGCTTGTACGACCTTCGGAAGAGGTCGACCGACGAAATTCCCCCAAATCTGAGGAGATATTCTTGAATAACTTTTTTTGTGAAGGTCGGAGAGACTTGCAAGTAGGCTCTACCCCCACTAAATGGGGTAGCGCGCATCGATCGGTACCATCCTTGAGCTTCTCCGACTTTCGGAAGGGTTAGGGTTAGGGTTAGGGATGAAAGCACATAGGAGAAAGAGATATTCTTGAATAACGTTTTTTGTGAAGGTCGGAGAGACTTGCAAGTAGGCTCTACCCCCACTAAATGGGGTAGCGCGCATCGATCGGTACCATCCTTGAGCTTCTCCGACTTTCGGAAGGGTTAGGGTTAGGGTTAGGGATGAAAGCACATAGGAGAAAGAGATATTCTTGAATAACTTTTTTTGTGAAGGTCGGAGAGACTTGCAAGTAGGCTCTACCCCCACTAAATGGGGTAGCGCGCATCGATCGGTACCATCCTTGAGCTTCTCCGACTTTCGGAAGGGTTAGGGTTAGGGTTAGGGATGAAAGCACATAGGAGAAAGAGATATTCTTGAATAACTTTTTTTGTGAAGGTCGGAGAGACTTGCAAGTAGGCTCTACCCCCACTAAATGGGGTAACGCGCATCGATCGGTACCATCCTTGAGCGACTCCGACTTTCGGAAGGGTTAGGGTTAGGGTTAGGGATGAAAGCACATAGGAGAAAGAGATATTCTTGAATAACTTTTTTTGTGAAGGTCGGAGAGACTTGCAAGTAGGCTCTACCCCCACTAAATGGGGTAGCGCGCATCGATCGGTACCATCCTTGAGCTTCTCCGACTTTCGGAAGGGTTAGGGTTAGGGTTAGGGATGAAAGCACATAGGAGAAAGAGATATTCTTGAATAACTTTTTTTGTGAAGGTCGGAGAGACTTGGAAAGTGGTTGCATCTGGACTAATTTGGGTCCTGCAGATCGATTGGTACCATCCTCGAGCTTGTACGACCTTCGGAAGAGGTCGACCGACGAAATTCCCCCAAATCTGAGGAGATATTCTTGAATAACTTTTTTTGTGAAGGTCGGAGAGACTTGCAAGTAGGCTCTACCCCCACTAAATGGGGTAGCGCGCATCGATCGGTACCATCCTTGAGCTTCTCCGACTTTCGGAAGGGTTAGGGTTAGGGTTAGGGATGAAAGCACATAGGAGAAAGAGATATTCTTGAATAACGTTTTTTGTGAAGGTCGGAGAGACTTGCAAGTAGGCTCTACCCCCACTAAATGGGGTAGCGCGCATCGATCGGTACCATCCTTGAGCTTCTCCGACTTTCGGAAGGGTTAGGGTTAGGGTTAGGGATGAAAGCACATAGGAGAAAGAGATATTCTTGAATATCTTTTTTTGTGAAGGTCGGAGAGACTTGGAAAGTGGTTGCATCTGGACTAATTTGGGTCCTGCGGATCGATTGGTACCATCCCCGAGCTTGTACGACCTTCGGAAGAGGTCGACCGACGAAATTCCCCCAAATCTGAGGAGATATTCTTGAATAACTTTTTTTGTGAAGGTCGGAGAGACTTGCAAGTAGGCTCTACCCCCACTAAATGGGGTAGCGCGCATCGATCGGTACCATCCTTGAGCTTCTCCGACTTTCGGAAGGGTTAGGGTTAGGGTTAGGGATGAAAGCACATAGGAGAAAGAGATATTCTTGAATAACTTTTTTTGTGAAGGTCGGAGAGACTTGCAAGTAGGCTCTACCCCCACTAAATGGGGTAGCGCGCATCGATCGGTACCATCCTTGAGCTTCTCCGACTTTCGGAAGGGTTAGGGTTAGGGTTAGGGATGAAAGCACATAGGAGAAAGAGATATTCTTGAATAACTTTTTTTGTGAAGGTCGGAGAGACTTGGAAAGTGGTTGCATCTGGACTAATTTGGGTCCTGCGGATCGATTGGTACCATCCCCGAGCTTGTACGACCTTCGGAAGAGGTCGACCGACGAAATTCCCCCAAATCTGAGGAGATATTCTTGAATAACTTTTTTTGTGAAGGTCGGAGAGACTTGCAAGTAGGCTCTACCCCCACTAAATGGGGTAGCGCGCATCGATCGGTACCATCCTTGAGCTTCTCCGACTTTCGGAAGGGTTAGGGTTAGGGTTAGGGATGAAAGCACATAGGAGAAAGAGATATTCTTGAATAACTTTTTTTGTGAAGGTCGGAGAGACTTGCAAGTAGGCTCTACCCCCACTAAATGGGGTAGCGCGCATCGATCGGTACCATCCTTGAGCTTCTCCGACTTTCGGAAGGGTTAGGGTTAGGGTTAGGGATGAAAGCACATAGGAGAAAGAGATATTCTTGAATAACTTTTTTTGTGAAGGTCGGAGAGACTTGCAAGTAGGCTCTACCCCCACTAAATGGGGTTGCGCGCATCGATCGGTACCATCCTTGAGCTTCTCCGACTTTCGGAAGGGTTAGGGTTAGGGTTAGGGATGAAAGCACATAGGAGAAAGAGATATTCTTGAATAACTTTTTTTGTGAAGGTCGGAGAGACTTGAAAAGTGGTTGCATCTGGACTAATTTGGGTCCTGCGGATCGATTGGTACCATCCCCGAGCTTGTACGACCTTCGGAAGAGGTCGACCGACGAAATTCCCCCAAATCTGAGGAGATATTCTTGAATAACTTTTTTTGTGAAGGTCGGAGAGACTTGCAAGTAGGCTCTACCCCCACTAAATGGGGTAGCGCGCATCGATCGGTACCATCCTTGAGCTTCTCCGACTTTCGGAAGGGTTAGGGTTAGGGTTAGGGATGAAAGCACATAGGAGAAAGAGATATTCTTGAATAACTTTTTTTGTGAAGGTCGGAGAGACTTGCAAGTAGGCTCTACCCCCACTAAATGGGGTAGCGCGCATCGATCGGTACCATCCTTGAGCTTCTCCGACTTTCGGAAGGGTTAGGGTTAGGGTTAGGGATGAAAGCACATAGGAGAAAGAGATATTCTTGAATAACTTTTTTTGTGAAGGTCGGAGAGACTTGCAAGTAGGCTCTACCCCCACTAAATGGGGTTGCGCGCATCGATCGGTACCATCCTTGAGCTTCTCCGACTTTCTGAAGGGTTAGGGTTAGGGTTAGGGATGAAAGCACATAGGAGAAAGAGATATTCTTGAATAACTTTTTTTGTGAAGGTCGGAGAGACTTGCAAGTAGGCTCTACCCCCACTAAATGGGGTAGCGCGCATCGATCGGTACCATCCTTGAGCTTCTCCGACTTTCGGAAGGGTTAGGGTTAGGGTTAGGGATGAAAGCACATAGGAGAAAGAGATATTCTTGAATAACTTTTTTTGTGAAGGTCGGAGAGACTTGGAAAGTGGTTGCATCTGGACTAATTTGGGTCCTGCGGATCGATTGGTACCATCCCCGAGCTTGTACGACCTTTGGAAGAGGTCGACCGACGAAATTCCCCCAAATCTGAGGAGATATTCTTGAATAACTTTTTTTGTGAAGGTCGGAGAGACTTGCAAGTAGGCTCTACCCCCACTAAATGGGGTTGCGCACATCGACCAGTACCATCCTTGAGCTTCTCCGACTTTCGGAAGGGTTAGGGTTAGGGTTAGGGATGAAAGCACATAGGAGAAAGAGATATTCTTGAATAACTTTTTTTGTGAAGGTCGGAGAGACTTGCAAGTAGGCTCTACCCCCACTAAATGGGGTAGCGCGCATCGATCGGTACCATCCTTGAGCTTCTCCGACTTTCGGAAGGGTTAGGGTTAGGGTTAGGGATGAAAGCACATAGGAGAAAGAGATATTCTTGAATAACTTTTTTTGTGAAGGTCGGAGAGACTTGCAAGTAGGCTCTACCCCCACTAAATGGGGTAGCGCGCATCGATCGGTACCATCTTTGAGCTTCTCCGACTTTCGGAAGGGTTAGGGTTAGGGTTAGGGATGAAAGCACATAGGAGAAAGAGATATTCTTGAATAACTTTTTTTGTGAAGGTCGGAGAGACTTGGAAAGTGGTTGCATCTGGACTAATTTGGGTCCTGCGGATCGATTGGTACCATCCCCGAGCTTGTACGACCTTCGAAAGAGGTCGACCGACGAAATTCCCCCAAATCTGAGGAGATATTCTTGAATAACTTTTTTTGTGAAGGTCGGAGAGACTTGCAAGTAGGCTCTACCCCCACTAAATGGGGTTGCGCGCATCGATCGGTACCATCCTTGAGCTTCTCCGACTTTCGGAAGGGTTAGGGTTAGGGTTAGGGATGAAAGCACATAGGAGAAAGAGATATTCTTGAATAACTTTTTTTGTGAAGGTCGGATAGACTTGCAAGTAGGCTCTACCCCCACTAAATGGGGTTGCGCGCATCGATCGGTACCATCTTTGAGCTTCTCCGACTTTCGGAAGGGTTAGGGTTAGGGTTAGGGATGAAAGCACATAGGAGAAAGAGATATTCTTGAATAACTTTTTTTGTGAAGGTCGGAGAGACTTGGAAAGTGGTTGCATCTGGACTAATTTGGGTCCTGCGGATCGATTGGTACCATCCCCGAGCTTGTACGACCTTCGGAAGAGGTCGACCAACGAAATTCCCCCAAATCTGAGGAGATATTCTTGAATAACTTTTTTTGTGAAGGTCGGAGAGACTTGCAAGTAGGCTCTACCCCCACTAAATGGGGTTGCGCGCATCGATCGGTACCATCCTTGAGCTTCTCCGACTTTCGGAAGGGTTAGGGTTAGGGTTAGGGATGAAAGCACATAGGAGAAAGAGATATTCTTGAATAACTTTTTTTGTGAAGGTCGGAGAGACTTGCAAGTAGGCTCTACCCCCACTAAATGGGGTAGCGCGCATCGATCGGTACCATCCTTGAGCTTCTCCGACTTTCGGATGGGTTAGGGTTAGGGTTAGGGATGAAAGCACATAGGAGAAAGAGATATTCTTGAATAACTTTTTTTGTGAAGGTCGGAGAGACTTGCAAGTAGGCTCTACCCCCACTAAATGGGGTTGCGCGCATCGATCGGTACCATCTTTGAGCTTCTCCGACTTTCGGAAGGGTTAGGGTTAGGGTTAGGGATGAAAGCACATAGGAGAAAGAGATATTCTTGAATAACGTTTTTTGTGAAGGTCGGAGAGACTTGCAAGTAGGCTCTACCCCCACTAAATGGGGTAGCGCGCATCGATCGGTACCATCCTTGAGCTTCTCCGACTTTCGGAAGGGTTAGGGTTAGGGTTAGGGATGAAAGCACATAGGAGAAAGAGATATTCTTGAATAACTTTTTTTGTGAAGGTCGGAGAGACTTGCAAGTAGGCTCTACCCCCACTAAATGGGGTAGCGCGCATCGATCGGTACCATCCTTGAGCTTCTCCGACTTTCGGAAGGGTTAGGGTTAGGGTTAGGGATGAAAGCACATAGGAGAAAGAGATATTCTTGAATAACTTTTTTTGTGAAGGTCGGAGAGACTTGCAAGTAGGCTCTACCCCCACTAAATGGGGTAGCGCGCATCGATCGGTACCATCCTTGAGCTTCTCCGACTTTCGGAAGGGTTAGGGTTAGGGTTAGGGATGAAAGCACATAGGAGAAAGAGATATTCTTGAATAACTTTTTTTGTGAAGGTCGGAGAGACTTGGAAAGTGGTTGCATCTGGACTAATTTGGGTCCTGCGGATCGATTGGTACCATCCCCGAGCTTGTACGACCTTCGGAAGAGGTCGACCGACGAAATTCCCCCAAATCTGAGGAGATATTCTTGAATAACTTTTTTTGTGAAGGTCGGAGAGACTTGCAAGTAGGCTCTACCCCCACTAAATGGGGTAGCGCGCATCGATCGGTACCATCCTTGAGCTTCTCCGACTTTCGGAAGGGTTAGGGTTAGGGTTAGGGATGAAAGCACATAGGAGAAAGAGATATTCTTGAATAACTTTTTTTGTGAAGGTCGGAGAGACTTGCAAGTAGGCTCTACCCCCACTAAATGGGGTAGCGCGCATCGATCGGTACCATCCTTGAGCTTCTCCGACTTTCGGAAGGGTTAGGGTTAGGGTTAGGGATGAAAGCACATAGGAGAAAGAGATATTCTTGAATAACTTTTTTTGTGAAGGTCGGAGAGACTTGCAAGTAGGCTCTACCCCCACTAAATGGGGTTGCGCGCATCGATCGGTACCATCCTTGAGCTTCTCCGACTTTCGGAAGGGTTAGGGTTAGGGTTAGGGATGAAAGCACATAGGAGAAAGAGATATTCTTGAATAACTTTTTTTGTGAAGGTCGGAGAGACTTGGAAAGTGGTTGCATCTGGACTAATTTGGGTCCTGCGGATCGATTGGTACCATCCCCGAGCTTGTACGACCTTCGGAAGAGGTCGACCGACGAAATTCCCCCAAATCTGAGGAGATATTCTTGAATAACTTTTTTTGTGAAGGTCGGAGAGACTTGCAAGTAGGCTCTACCCCCACTAAATGGGGTAGCGCGCATCGATCGGTACCATCCTTGAGCTTCTCCGACTTTCGGAAGGGTTAGGGTTAGGGTTAGGGATGAAAGCACATAGGAGAAAGAGATATTCTTGAATAACTTTTTTTGTGAAGGTCGGAGAGACTTGCAAGTAGGCTCTACCCCCACTAAATGGGGTAGCGCGCATCGATCGGTACCATCCTTGAGCTTCTCCGACTTTCGGAAGGGTTAGGGTTAGGGTTAGGGATGAAAGCACATAGGAGAAAGAGATATTCTTGAATAACTTTTTTTGTGAAGGTCGGAGAGACTTGCAAGTAGGCTCTACCCCCACTAAATGGGGTAGCGCGCATCGATCGGTACCATCCTTGAGCTTCTCCGACTTTCGGAAGGGTTAGGGTTAGGGTTAGGGATGAAAGCACATAGGAGAAAGAGATATTCTTGAATAACTTTTTTTGTGAAGGTCGGAGAGACTTGGAAAGTGGTTGCATCTGGACTAATTTGGGTCCTGCGGATCGATTGGTACCATCCCCGAGCTTGTACGACCTTTGGAAGAGGTCGACCGACGAAATTCCCCCAAATCTGAGGAGATATTCTTGAATAACTTTTTTTGTGAAGGTCGGAGAGACTTGCAAGTAGGCTCTACCCCCACTAAATGGGGTAGCGCGCATCGATCGGTACCATCCTTGAGCTTCTCCGACTTTCGGAAGGGTTAGGGTTAGGGTTAGGGATGAAAGCACATAGGAGAAAGAGATATTCTTGAATAACGTTTTTTGTGAAGGTCGGAGAGACTTGCAAGTAGGCTCTACCCCCACTAAATGGGGTAGCGCGCATCGATCGGTACCATCCTTGAGCTTCTCCGACTTTCGGAAGGGTTAGGGTTAGGGTTAGGGATGAAAGCACATAGGAGAAAGAGATATTCTTGAATAACTTTTTTTGTGAAGGTCGGAGAGACTTGCAAGTAGGCTCTACCCCCACTAAATGGGGTAGCGCGCATCGATCGGTACCATCCTTGAGCTTCTCCGACTTTCGGAAGGGTTAGGGTTAGGGTTAGGGATGAAAGCACATAGGAGAAAGAGATATTCTTGAATAACTTTTTTTGTGAAGGTCGGAGAGACTTGCAAGTAGGCTCTACCCCCACTAAATGGGGTAACGCGCATCGATCAGTACCATCCTTGAGCGACTCCGACTTTCGGAAGGGTTAGGGTTAGGGTTAGGGATGAAAGCACATAGGAGAAAGAGATATTCTTGAATAACTTTTTTTGTGAAGGTCGGAGAGACTTGCAAGTAGGCTCTACCCCCACTAAATGGGGTAGCGCGCATCGATCGGTACCATCCTTGAGCTTCTCCGACTTTCGGAAGGGTTAGGGTTAGGGTTAGGGATGAAAGCACATAGGAGAAAGAGATATTCTTGAATAACTTTTTTTGTGAAGGTCGGAGAGACTTGGAAAGTGGTTGCATCTGGACTAATTTGGGTCCTGCAGATCGATTGGTACCATCCTCGAGCTTGTACGACCTTCGGAAGAGGTCGACCGACGAAATTCCCCCAAATCTGAGGAGATATTCTTGAATAACTTTTTTTGTGAAGGTCGGAGAGACTTGCAAGTAGGCTCTACCCCCACTAAATGGGGTAGCGCGCATCGATCGGTACCATCCTTGAGCTTCTCCGACTTTCGGAAGGGTTAGGGTTAGGGTAAGGGATGAAAGCACATAGGAGAAAGAGATATTCTTGAATAACTTTTTTTGTGAAGGTCGGAGAGACTTGCAAGTAGGCTCTACCCCCACTAAATGGGGTAGCGCGCATCGATCGGTACCATCCTTGAGCTTCTCCGACTTTCGGAAGGGTTAGGGTTAGGGTTAGGGATGAAAGCACATAGGAGAAAGAGATATTCTTGAATAACTTTTTTTGTGAAGGTCGGAGAGACTTGGAAAGTGGTTGCATCTGGACTAATTTGGGTCCTGCGGATCGATTGGTACCATCCCCGAGCTTGTACGACCTTCGGAAGAGGTCGACCGACGAAATTCCCCCAAATCTGAGGAGATATTCTTGAATAACTTTTTTTGTGAAGGTCGGAGAGACTTGCAAGTAGGCTCTACCCCCACTAAATGGGGTAGCGCGCATCGATCGGTACCATCCTTGAGCTTCTCCGACTTTCGGAAGGGTTAGGGTTAGGGTTAGGGATGAAAGCACATAGGAGAAAGAGATATTCTTGAATAACGTTTTTTGTGAAGGTCGGAGAGACTTGCAAGTAGGCTCTACCCCCACTAAATGGGGTAGCGCGCATCGATCGGTACCATCCTTGAGCTTCTCCGACTTTCGGAAGGGTTAGGGTTAGGGTTAGGGATGAAAGCACATAGGAGAAAGAGATATTCTTGAATAACTTTTTTTGTGAAGGTCGGAGAGACTTGCAAGTAGGCTCTACCCCCACTAAATGGGGTAGCGCGCATCGATCGGTACCATCCTTGAGCTTCTCCGACTTTCGGAAGGGTTAGGGTTAGGGTTAGGGATGAAAGCACATAGGAGAAAGAGATATTCTTGAATAACTTTTTTTGTGAAGGTCGGAGAGACTTGCAAGTAGGCTCTACCCCCACTAAATGGGGTAGCGCGCATCGATCGGTACCATCCTTGAGCTTCTCCGACTTTCGGAAGGGTTAGGGTTAGGGTTAGGGATGAAAGCACATAGGAGAAAGAGATATTCTTGAATAACTTTTTTTGTGAAGGTCGGAGAGACTTGCAAGTAGGCTCTACCCCCACTAAATGGGGTAGCGCGCATCGATCGGTACCATCCTTGAGCTTCTCCGACTTTCGGAAGGGTTAGGGTTAGGGTTAGGGATGAAAGCACATAGGAGAAAGAGATATTCTTGAATAACTTTTTTTGTGAAGGTCGGAGAGACTTGGAAAGTGGTTGCATCTGGACTAATTTGGGTCCTGCGGATCGATTGGTACCATCCCCGAGCTTGTACGACCTTTGGAAGAGGTCGACCGACGAAATTCCCCCAAATCTGAGGAGATATTCTTGAATAACTTTTTTTGTGAAGGTCGGAGAGACTTGCAAGTAGGCTCTACCCCCACTAAATGGGGTAGCGCGCATCGATCGGTACCATCCTTGAGCTTCTCCGACTTTCGGAAGGGTTAGGGTTAGGGTTAGGGATGAAAGCACATAGGAGAAAGAGATATTCTTGAATAACGTTTTTTGTGAAGGTCGGAGAGACTTGCAAGTAGGCTCTACCCCCACTAAATGGGGTAGCGCGCATCGATCGGTACCATCCTTGAGCTTCTCCGACTTTCGGAAGGGTTAGGGTTAGGGTTAGGGATGAAAGCACATAGGAGAAAGAGATATTCTTGAATAACTTTTTTTGTGAAGGTCGGAGAGACTTGCAAGTAGGCTCTACCCCCACTAAATGGGGTAGCGCGCATCGATCGGTACCATCCTTGAGCTTCTCCGACTTTCGGAAGGGTTAGGGTTAGGGTTAGGGATGAAAGCACATAGGAGAAAGAGATATTCTTGAATAACTTTTTTTGTGAAGGTCGGAGAGACTTGCAAGTAGGCTCTACCCCCACTAAATGGGGTAACGCGCATCGATCGGTACCATCCTTGAGCGACTCCGACTTTCGGAAGGGTTAGGGTTAGGGTTAGGGATGAAAGCACATAGGAGAAAGAGATATTCTTGAATAACTTTTTTTGTGAAGGTCGGAGAGACTTGCAAGTAGGCTCTACCCCCACTAAATGGGGTAGCGCGCATCGATCGGTACCATCCTTGAGCTTCTCCGACTTTCGGAAGGGTTAGGGTTAGGGTTAGGGATGAAAGCACATAGGAGAAAGAGATATTCTTGAATAACTTTTTTTGTGAAGGTCGGAGAGACTTGGAAAGTGGTTGCATCTGGACTAATTTGGGTCCTGCAGATCGATTGGTACCATCCTCGAGCTTGTACGACCTTCGGAAGAGGTCGACCGACGAAATTCCCCCAAATCTGAGGAGATATTCTTGAATAACTTTTTTTGTGAAGGTCGGAGAGACTTGCAAGTAGGCTCTACCCCCACTAAATGGGGTAGCGCGCATCGATCGGTACCATCCTTGAGCTTCTCCGACTTTCGGAAGGGTTAGGGTTAGGGTTAGGGATGAAAGCACATAGGAGAAAGAGATATTCTTGAATAACGTTTTTTGTGAAGGTCGGAGAGACTTGCAAGTAGGCTCTACCCCCACTAAATGGGGTAGCGCGCATCGATCGGTACCATCCTTGAGCTTCTCCGACTTTCGGAAGGGTTAGGGTTAGGGTTAGGGATGAAAGCACATAGGAGAAAGAGATATTCTTGAATATCTTTTTTTGTGAAGGTCGGAGAGACTTGGAAAGTGGTTGCATCTGGACTAATTTGGGTCCTGCGGATCGATTGGTACCATCCCCGAGCTTGTACGACCTTCGGAAGAGGTCGACCGACGAAATTCCCCCAAATCTGAGGAGATATTCTTGAATAACTTTTTTTGTGAAGGTCGGAGAGACTTGCAAGTAGGCTCTACCCCCACTAAATGGGGTAGCGCGCATCGATCGGTACCATCCTTGAGCTTCTCCGACTTTCGGAAGGGTTAGGGTTAGGGTTAGGGATGAAAGCACATAGGAGAAAGAGATATTCTTGAATAACTTTTTTTGTGAAGGTCGGAGAGACTTGCAAGTAGGCTCTACCCCCACTAAATGGGGTAGCGCGCATCGATCGGTACCATCCTTGAGCTTCTCCGACTTTCGGAAGGGTTAGGGTTAGGGTTAGGGATGAAAGCACATAGGAGAAAGAGATATTCTTGAATAACTTTTTTTGTGAAGGTCGGAGAGACTTGGAAAGTGGTTGCATCTGGACTAATTTGGGTCCTGCGGATCGATTGGTACCATCCCCGAGCTTGTACGACCTTCGGAAGAGGTCGACCGACGAAATTCCCCCAAATCTGAGGAGATATTCTTGAATAACTTTTTTTGTGAAGGTCGGAGAGACTTGCAAGTAGGCTCTACCCCCACTAAATGGGGTAGCGCGCATCGATCGGTACCATCCTTGAGCTTCTCCGACTTTCGGAAGGGTTAGGGTTAGGGTTAGGGATGAAAGCACATAGGAGAAAGAGATATTCTTGAATAACTTTTTTTGTGAAGGTCGGAGAGACTTGCAAGTAGGCTCTACCCCCACTAAATGGGGTAGCGCGCATCGATCGGTACCATCCTTGAGCTTCTCCGACTTTCGGAAGGGTTAGGGTTAGGGTTAGGGATGAAAGCACATAGGAGAAAGAGATATTCTTGAATAACTTTTTTTGTGAAGGTCGGAGAGACTTGCAAGTAGGCTCTACCCCCACTAAATGGGGTAGCGCGCATCGATCGGTACCATCTTTGAGCTTCTCCGACTTTCGGAAGGGTTAGGGTTAGGGTTAGGGATGAAAGCACATAGGAGAAAGAGATATTCTTGAATAACTTTTTTTGTGAAGGTCGGAGAGACTTGGAAAGTGGTTGCATCTGGACTAATTTGGGTCCTGCGGATCGATTGGTACCATCCCCGAGCTTGTACGACCTTCGGAAGAGGTCGACCGACGAAATTCCCCCAAATCTGAGGAGATATTCTTGAATAACTTTTTTTGTGAAGGTCGAAGAGACTTGCAAGTAGGCTCTACCCCCACTAAATGGGGTAGCGCGCATCGATCGGTACCATCCTTGAGCTTCTCCGACTTTTGGAAGGGTTAGGGTTAGGGTTAGGGATGAAAGCACATAGGAGAAAGAGATATTCTTGAATAACTTTTTTTGTGAAGGTCGGAGAGACTTGCAAGTAGGCTCTACCCCCACTAAATGGGGTAGCGCGCATCGATCGGTACCATCCTTGAGCTTCTCCGACTTTCGGAAGGGTTAGGGTTAGGGTTAGGGATGAAAGCACATAGGAGAAAGAGATATTCTTGAATAACTTTTTTTGTGAAGGTCGGAGAGACTTGCAAGTAGGCTCTACCCCCACTAAATGGGGTAGCACGCATCGATCGGTACCATCCTTGAGCTTCTCCGACTTTCGGAAGGGTTAGGGTTAGGGTTAGGGATGAAAGCACATAGGAGAAAGAGATATTCTTGAATAACTTTTTTTGTGAAGGTCGGAGAGACTTGGAAAGTAGTTGCATCTGGACTAATTTGGGTCCTGCGGATCGATTGGTACCATCCCCGAGCTTGTACGACCTTCGGAAGAGGTCGACCGACGAAATTCCCCCAAATCTGAGGAGATATTCTTGAATAACTTTTTTTGTGAAGGTCGGAGAGACTTGCAAGTAGGCTCTACCCCCACTAAATGGGGTAGCGCGCATCGATCGGTACCATCTTTGAGCTTCTCCGACTTTCGGAAGGGTTAGGGTTAGGGTTAGGGATGAAAGCACATAGGAGAAAGAGATATTCTTGAATAACTTTTTTTGTGAAGGTCGGAGAGACTTGCAAGTAGGCTCTACCCCCACTAAATGGGGTAGCGCGCATCGATCGGTACCATCCTTGAGCTTCTCCGACTTTCGGAAGGGTTAGGGTTAGGGTTAGGGATGAAAGCACATAGGAGAAAGAGATATTCTTGAATAACTTTTTTTGTGAAGGTCGGAGAGACTTGCAAGTAGGCTCTACCCCCACTAAATGGGGTAGCGCGCATCGATCGGTACCATCCTTGAGCTTCTCCGACTTTCGGAAGGGTTAGGGTTAGGGTTAGGGATGAAAGCACATAGGAGAAAGAGATATTCTTGAATAACTTTTTTTGTGAAGGTCGGAGAGACTTGGAAAGTGGTTGCATCTGGACTAATTTGGGTCCTGCGGATCGATTGGTACCATCCCCGAGCTTGTACGACCTTCGGAAGAGGTCGACCGACGAAATTCCCCCAAATCTGAGGAGATATTCTTGAATAACTTTTTTTGTGAAGGTCGGAGAGACTTGCAAGTAGGCTCTACCCCCACTAAATGGGGTAGCGCGCATCGATCGGTACCATCCTTGAGCTTCTCCGACTTTCGGAAGGGTTAGGGTTAGGGTTAGGGATGAAAGCACATAGGAGAAAGAGATATTCTTGAATAACGTTTTTTGTGAAGGTCGGAGAGACTTGCAAGTAGGCTCTACCCCCACTAAATGGGGTAGCGCGCATCGATCGGTACCATCCTTGAGCTTCTCCGACTTTCGGAAGGGTTAGGGTTAGGGTTAGGGATGAAAGCACATAGGAGAAAGAGATATTCTTGAATAACTTTTTTTGTGAAGGTCGGAGAGACTTGGAAAGTGGTTGCATCTGGACTAATTTGGGTCCTGCGGATCGATTGGTACCATCCCCGAGCTTGTACGACCTTTGGAAGAGGTCGACCGACGAAATTCCCCCAAATCTGAGGAGATATTCTTGAATAACTTTTTTTGTGAAGGTCGGAGAGACTTGCAAGTAGGCTCTACCCCCACTAAATGGGGTAGCGCGCATCGATCGGTACCATCCTTGAGCTTCTCCGACTTTCGGAAGGGTTAGGGTTAGGGTTAGGGATGAAAGCACATAGGAGAAAGAGATATTCTTGAATAACTTTTTTTGTGAAGGTCGGAGAGACTTGCAAGTAGGCTCTACCCCCACTAAATGGGGTAGCGCGCATCGATCGGTACCATCCTTGAGCTTCTCCGACTTTCGGAAGGGTTAGGGTTAGGGATGAAAGCACATAGGAGAAAGAGATATTCTTGAATAACTTTTTTTGTGAAGGTCGGAGAGACTTGCAAGTAGGCTCTACCCCCACTAAATGGGGTAGCGCGCATCGATCGGTACCATCCTTGAGCTTCTCCGACTTTCGGAAGGGTTAGGGTTAGGGTTAGGGATGAAAGCACATAGGAGAAAGAGATATTCTTGAATAACTTTTTTTGTGAAGGTCGGAGAGACTTGGAAAGTGGTTGCATCTGGACTAATTTGGGTCCTGCAGATCGATTGGTACCATCCCCGAGCTTGTACGACCTTCGGAAGAGGTCGACCGACGAAATTCCCCCAAATCTGAGGAGATATTCTTGAATAACTTTTTTTGTGAAGGTCGGAGAGACTTGCAAGTAGGCTCTACCCCCACTAAATGGGGTAGCGCGCATCGATCGGTACCATCCTTGAGCTTCTCCGACTTTCGGAAGGGTTAGGGTTAGGGTTAGGGATGAAAGCACATAGGAGAAAGAGATATTCTTGAATAACTTTTTTTGTGAAGGTCGGAGAGACTTGCAAGTAGGCTCTACCCCCACTAAATGGGGTAGCGCGCATCGATCGGTACCATCCTTGAGCTTCTCCGACTTTCGGAAGGGTTAGGGTTAGGGTTAGGGATGAAAGCACATAGGAGAAAGAGATATTCTTGAATAACTTTTTTTGTGAAGGTCGGAGAGACTTGCAAGTAGGCTCTACCCCCACTAAATGGGGTTGCGCGCATCGATCGGTACCATCCTTGAGCTTCTCCGACTTTCGGAAGGGTTAGGGTTAGGGTTAGGGATGAAAGCACATAGGAGAAAGAGATATTCTTGAATAACTTTTTTTGTGAAGGTCGGAGAGACTTGGAAAGTGGTTGCATCTGGACTAATTTGGGTCCTGCGGATCGATTGGTACCATCCCCGAGCTTGTACGACCTTCGGAAGAGGTCGACCGACGAAATTCCCCCAAATCTGAGGAGATATTCTTGAATAACTTTTTTTGTGAAGGTCGGAGAGACTTGCAAGTAGGCTCTACCCCCACTAAATGGGGTAGCGCGCATCGATCGGTACCATCCCTGAGCTTCTCCGACTTTCGGAAGGGTTAGGGTTAGGGTTAGGGATGAAAGCACATAGGAGAAAGAGATATTCTTGAATAACTTTTTTTGTGAAGGTCGGAGAGACTTGCAAGTAGGCTCTACCCCCACTAAATGGGGTAGCGCGCATCGATCGGTACCATCCTTGAGCTTCTCCGACTTTCGGAAGGGTTAGGGTTAGGGTTAGGGATGAAAGCACATAGGAGAAAGAGATATTCTTGAATAACTTTTTTTGTGAAGGTCGGAGAGACTTGCAAGTAGGCTCTACCCCCACTAAATGGGGTAGCACGCATCGATCGGTACCATCCTTGAGCTTCTCCGACTTTCGGAAGGGTTAGGGTTAGGGTTAGGGATGAAAGCACATAGGAGAAAGAGATATTCTTGAATAACTTTTTTTGTGAAGGTCGGAGAGACTTGGAAAGTAGTTGCATCTGGACTAATTTGGGTCCTGCGGATCGATTGGTACCATCCCCGAGCTTGTACGACCTTCGGAAGAGGTCGACCGACGAAATTCCCCCAAATCTGAGGAGATATTCTTGAATAACTTTTTTTGTGAAGGTCGGAGAGACTTGCAAGTAGGCTCTACCCCCACTAAATGGGGTAGCGCGCATCGATCGGTACCATCTTTGAGCTTCTCCGACTTTCGGAAGGGTTAGGGTTAGGGTTAGGGATGAAAGCACATAGGAGAAAGAGATATTCTTGAATAACTTTTTTTGTGAAGGTCGGAGAGACTTGCAAGTAGGCTCTACCCCCACTAAATGGGGTAGCGCGCATCGATCGGTACCATCCTTGAGCTTCTCCGACTTTCGGAAGGGTTAGGGTTAGGGTTAGGGATGAAAGCACATAGGAGAAAGAGATATTCTTGAATAACTTTTTTTGTGAAGGTCGGAGAGACTTGCAAGTAGGCTCTACCCCCACTAAATGGGGTAGCGCGCATCGATCGGTACCATCCTTGAGCTTCTCCGACTTTCGGAAGGGTTAGGGTTAGGGTTAGGGATGAAAGCACATAGGAGAAAGAGATATTCTTGAATAACTTTTTTTGTGAAGGTCGGAGAGACTTGGAAAGTGGTTGCATCTGGACTAATTTGGGTCCTGCGGATCGATTGGTACCATCCCCGAGCTTGTACGACCTTCGGAAGAGGTCGACCGACGAAATTCCCCCAAATCTGAGGAGATATTCTTGAATAACTTTTTTTGTGAAGGTCGGAGAGACTTGCAAGTAGGCTCTACCCCCACTAAATGGGGTAGCGCGCATCGATCGGTACCATCCTTGAGCTTCTCCGACTTTCGGAAGGGTTAGGGTTAGGGTTAGGGATGAAAGCACATAGGAGAAAGAGATATTCTTGAATAACGTTTTTTGTGAAGGTCGGAGAGACTTGCAAGTAGGCTCTACCCCCACTAAATGGGGTAGCGCGCATCGATCGGTACCATCCTTGAGCTTCTCCGACTTTCGGAAGGGTTAGGGTTAGGGTTAGGGATGAAAGCACATAGGAGAAAGAGATATTCTTGAATAACTTTTTTTGTGAAGGTCGGAGAGACTTGGAAAGTGGTTGCATCTGGACTAATTTGGGTCCTGCGGATCGATTGGTACCATCCCCGAGCTTGTACGACCTTTGGAAGAGGTCGACCGACGAAATTCCCCCAAATCTGAGGAGATATTCTTGAATAACTTTTTTTGTGAAGGTCGGAGAGACTTGCAAGTAGGCTCTACCCCCACTAAATGGGGTAGCGCGCATCGATCGGTACCATCCTTGAGCTTCTCCGACTTTCGGAAGGGTTAGGGTTAGGGTTAGGGATGAAAGCACATAGGAGAAAGAGATATTCTTGAATAACTTTTTTTGTGAAGGTCGGAGAGACTTGCAAGTAGGCTCTACCCCCACTAAATGGGGTAGCGCGCATCGATCGGTACCATCCTTGAGCTTCTCCGACTTTCGGAAGGGTTAGGGTTAGGGTTAGGGATGAAAGCACATAGGAGAAAGAGATATTCTTGAATAACTTTTTTTGTGAAGGTCGGAGAGACTTGCAAGTAGGCTCTACCCCCACTAAATGGGGTAGCGCGCATCGATCGGTACCATCCTTGAGCTTCTCCGACTTTCGGAAGGGTTAGGGTTAGGGTTAGGGATGAAAGCACATAGGAGAAAGAGATATTCTTGAATAACTTTTTTTGTGAAGGTCGGAGAGACTTGGAAAGTGGTTGCATCTGGACTAATTTGGGTCCTGCAGATCGATTGGTACCATCCCCGAGCTTGTACGACCTTCGGAAGAGGTCGACCGACGAAATTCCCCCAAATCTGAGGAGATATTCTTGAATAACTTTTTTTGTGAAGGTCGGAGAGACTTGCAAGTAGGCTCTACCCCCACTAAATGGGGTAGCGCGCATCGATCGGTACCATCCTTGAGCTTCTCCGACTTTCGGAAGGGTTAGGGTTAGGGTTAGGGATGAAAGCACATAGGAGAAAGAGATATTCTTGAATAACTTTTTTTGTGAAGGTCGGAGAGACTTGCAAGTAGGCTCTACCCCCACTAAATGGGGTAGCGCGCATCGATCGGTACCATCCTTGAGCTTCTCCGACTTTCGGAAGGGTTAGGGTTAGGGATGAAAGCACATAGGAGAAAGAGATATTCTTGAATAACTTTTTTTGTGAAGGTCGGAGAGACTTGCAAGTAGGCTCTACCCCCACTAAATGGGGTTGCGCGCATCGATCGGTACCATCCTTGAGCTTCTCCGACTTTCGGAAGGGTTAGGGTTAGGGTTAGGGATGAAAGCACATAGGAGAAAGAGATATTCTTGAATAACTTTTTTTGTGAAGGTCGGAGAGACTTGGAAAGTGGTTGCATCTGGACTAATTTGGGTCCTGCGGATCGATTGGTACCATCCCCGAGCTTGTACGACCTTCGGAAGAGGTCGACCGACGAAATTCCCCCAAATCTGAGGAGATATTCTTGAATAACTTTTTTTGTGAAGGTCGGAGAGACTTGCAAGTAGGCTCTACCCCCACTAAATGGGGTAGCGCGCATCGATCGGTACCATCCCTGAGCTTCTCCGACTTTCGGAAGGGTTAGGGTTAGGGTTAGGGATGAAAGCACATAGGAGAAAGAGATATTCTTGAATAACTTTTTTTGTGAAGGTCGGAGAGACTTGCAAGTAGGCTCTACCCCCACTAAATGGGGTAGCGCGCATCGATCGGTACCATCCTTGAGCTTCTCCGACTTTCGGAAGGGTTAGGGTTAGGGTTAGGGATGAAAGCACATAGGAGAAAGAGATATTCTTGAATAACTTTTTTTGTGAAGGTCGGAGAGACTTGCAAGTAGGCTCTACCCCCACTAAATGGGGTTGCGCGCATCGATCGGTACCATCCTTGAGCTTCTCCGACTTTCGGAAGGGTTAGGGTTAGGGTTAGGGATGAAAGCACATAGGAGAAAGAGATATTCTTGAATAACTTTTTTTGTGAAGGTCGGAGAGACTTGGAAAGTGGTTGCATCTGGACTAATTTGGGTCCTGCGGATCGATTGGTACCATCCCCGAGCTTGTACGACCTTCGGAAGAGGTCGACCGACGAAATTCCCCCAAATCTGAGGAGATATTCTTGAATAACTTTTTTTGTGAAGGTCGGAGAGACTTGCAAGTAGGCTCTACCCCCACTAAATGGGGTAGCGCGCATCGATCGGTACCATCCTTGAGCTTCTCCGACTTTCGGAAGGGTTAGGGTTAGGGTTAGGGATGAAAGCACATAGGAGAAAGAGATATTCTTGAATAACTTTTTTTGTGAAGGTCGGAGAGACTTGCAAGTAGGCTCTACCCCCACTAAATGGGGTAGCGCGCATCGATCGGTACCATCCTTGAGCTTCTCCGACTTTCGGAAGGGTTAGGGTTAGGGTTAGGGATGAAAGCACATAGGAGAAAGAGATATTCTTGAATAACTTTTTTTGTGAAGGTCGGAGAGACTTGCAAGTAGGCTCTACCCCCACTAAATGGGGTAGCGCGCATCGATCGGTACCATCCTTGAGCTTCTCCGACTTTCGGAAGGGTTAGGGTTAGGGTTAGGGATGAAAGCACATAGGAGAAAGAGATATTCTTGAATAACTTTTTTTGTGAAGGTCGGAGAGACTTGGAAAGTGGTTGCATCTGGACTAATTTGGGTCCTGCGGATCGATTGGTACCATCCCCGAGCTTGTACGACCTTCGAAGAGGTCGACCGACGAAATTCCCCCAAATCTGAGGAGATATTCTTGAATAACTTTTTTTGTGAAGGTCGGAGAGACTTGCAAGTAGGCTCTACCCCCACTAAATGGGGTAGCGCGCATCGATCGGTACCATCCTTGAGCTTCTCCGACTTTCGGAAGGGTTAGGGTTAGGGTTAGGGATGAAAGCACATAGGAGAAAGAGATATTCTTGAATAACGTTTTTTGTGAAGGTCGGAGAGACTTGCAAGTAGGCTCTACCCCCACTAAATGGGGTAGCGCGCATCGATCGGTACCATCCTTGAGCTTCTCCGACTTTCGGAAGGGTTAGGGTTAGGGTTAGGGATGAAAGCACATAGGAGAAAGAGATATTCTTGAATAACTTTTTTTGTGAAGGTCGGAGAGACTTGCAAGTAGGCTCTACCCCCACTAAATGGGGTAGCGCGCATCGATCGGTACCATCCTTGAGCTTCTCCGACTTTCGGAAGGGTTAGGGTTAGGGTTAGGGATGAAAGCACATAGGAGAAAGAGATATTCTTGAATAACTTTTTTTGTGAAGGTCGGAGAGACTTGGAAAAGTGGTTGCATCTGGACTAATTTGGGTCCTGCGGATCGATTGGTACCATCCCCCGAGCTTGTACGACCTTCGGAAGAGGTCGACCGACGAAATTCCCCCAAATCTGAGGAGATATTCTTGAATAACTTTTTTTGTGAAGGTCGGAGAGACTTGCAAGTAGGCTCTACCCCCACTAAATGGGGTAGCGCGCATCGATCGGTACCATCCTTGAGCTTCTCCGACTTTCGGAAGGGTTAGGGTTAGGGTTAGGGATGAAAGCACATAGGAGAAAGAGATATTCTTGAATAACTTTTTTTGTGAAGGTCGGAGAGACTTGCAAGTAGGCTCTACCCCCACTAAATGGGGTAGCGCGCATCGATCGGTACCATCCTTGAGCTTCTCCGACTTTCGGAAGGGTTAGGGTTAGGGTTAGGGATGAAAGCACATAGGAGAAAGAGATATTCTTGAATAACTTTTTTTGTGAAGGTCGGAGAGACTTGCAAGTAGGCTCTACCCCCACTAAATGGGGTAGCGCGCATCGATCGGTACCATCCTTGAGCTTCTCCGACTTTCGGAAGGGTTAGGGTTAGGGTTAGGGATGAAAGCACATAGGAGAAAGAGATATTCTTGAATAACTTTTTTTGTGAAGGTCGGAGAGACTTGGAAAGTGGTTGCATCTGGACTAATTTGGGTCCTGCGGATCGATTGGTACCATCCCCGAGCTTGTACGACCTTCGGAAGAGGTCGACCGACGAAATTCCCCCAAATCTGAGGAGATATTCTTGAATAACTTTTTTTGTGAAGGTCGGAGAGACTTGCAAGTAGGCTCTACCCCCACTAAATGGGGTAGCGCGCATCGATCGGTACCATCCTTGAGCTTCTCCGACTTTCGGAAGGGTTAGGGTTAGGGTTAGGGATGAAAGCACATAGGAGAAAGAGATATTCTTGAATAACTTTTTTTGTGAAGGTCGGAGAGACTTGCAAGTAGGCTCTACCCCCACTAAATGGGGTAGCGCGCATCGATCGGTACCATCCTTGAGCTTCTCCGACTTTCGGAAGGGTTAGGGTTAGGGTTAGGGATGAAAGCACATAGGAGAAAGAGATATTCTTGAATAACTTTTTTTGTGAAGGTCGGAGAGACTTGCAAGTAGGCTCTACCCCCACTAAATGGGGTAGCGCGCATCGATCGGTACCATCCTTGAGCTTCTCCGACTTTCGGAAGGGTTAGGGTTAGGGTTAGGGATGAAAGCACATAGGAGAAAGAGATATTCTTGAATAACTTTTTTTGTGAAGGTCGGAGAGACTTGGAAAGTGGTTGCATCTGGACTAATTTGGGTCCTGCGGATCGATTGGTACCATCCCCGAGCTTGTACGACCTTCGGAAGAGGTCGACCGACGAAATTCCCCCAAATCTGAGGAGATATTCTTGAATAACTTTTTTTTGTGAAGGTCGGAGAGACTTGCAAGTAGGCTCTACCCCCACTAAATGGGGTAGCGCGCATCGATCGGTACCATCCTTGAGCTTCTCCGACTTTCGGAAGGGTTAGGGTTAGGGTTAGGGATGAAAGCACATAGGAGAAAGAGATATTCTTGAATAACTTTTTTTGTGAAGGTCGGAGAGACTTGCAAGTAGGCTCTACCCCCACTAAATGGGGTTGCGCGCATCGATCGGTACCATCCTTGAGCTTCTCCGACTTTCGGAAGGGTTAGGGTTAGGGTTAGGGATGAAAGCACATAGGAGAAAGAGATATTCTTGAATAACTTTTTTTTGTGAAGGTCGGAGAGACTTGGAAAGTGGTTGCATCTGGACTAATTTGGGTCCTGCGGATCGATTGGTACCATCCCCGAGCTTGTACGACCTTCGGAAGAGGTCGACCGACGAAATTCCCCCAAATCTGAGGAGATATTCTTGAATAACTTTTTTTGTGAAGGTCGGAGAGACTTGCAAGTAGGCTCTACCCCCACTAAATGGGGTAGCGCGCATCGATCGGTACCATCCTTGAGCTTCTCCGACTTTCGGAAGGGTTAGGGTTAGGGTTAGGGATGAAAGCACATAGGAGAAAGAGATATTCTTGAATAACTTTTTTTGTGAAGGTCGGAGAGACTTGCAAGTAGGCTCTACCCCCACTAAATGGGGTAGCGCGCATCGATCGGTACCATCCTTGAGCTTCTCCGACTTTCGGAAGGGTTAGGGTTAGGGTTAGGGATGAAAGCACATAGGAGAAAGAGATATTCTTGAATAACTTTTTTTGTGAAGGTCGGAGAGACTTGCAAGTAGGCTCTACCCCCACTAAATGGGGTAGCGCGCATCGATCGGTACCATCTTGAGCTTCTCCGACTTTCGGAAGGGTTAGGGTTAGGGTTAGGGATGAAAGCACATAGGAGAAAGAGATATTCTTGAATAACTTTTTTTGTGAAGGTCGGAGAGACTTGGAAAGTGGTTGCATCTGGACTAATTTGGGTCCTGCGGATCGATTGGTACCATCCCCGAGCTTGTACGACCTTCGGAAGAGGTCGACCGACGAAATTCCCCCAAATCTGAGGAGATATTCTTGAATAACTTTTTTTGTGAAGGTCGGAGAGACTTGCAAGTAGGCTCTACCCCCACTAAATGGGGTAGCGCGCATCGATCGGTACCATCCTTGAGCTTCTCCGACTTTCGGAAGGGTTAGGGTTAGGGTTAGGGATGAAAGCACATAGGAGAAAGAGATATTCTTGAATAACGTTTTTTGTGAAGGTCGGAGAGACTTGCAAGTAGGCTCTACCCCCACTAAATGGGGTAGCGCGCATCGATCGGTACCATCCTTGAGCTTCTCCGACTTTCGGAAGGGTTAGGGTTAGGGTTAGGGATGAAAGCACATAGGAGAAAGAGATATTCTTGAATAACTTTTTTTGTGAAGGTCGGAGAGACTTGCAAGTAGGCTCTACCCCCACTAAATGGGGTAGCGCGCATCGATCGGTACCATCCTTGAGCTTCTCCGACTTTCGGAAGGGTTAGGGTTAGGGTTAGGGATGAAAGCACATAGGAGAAAGAGATATTCTTGAATAACTTTTTTTGTGAAGGTCGGAGAGACTTGAAAAGTGGTTGCATCTGGACTAATTTGGGTCCTGCGGATCGATTGGTACCATCCCCGAGCTTGTACGACCTTCGGAAGAGGTCGACCGACGAAATTCCCCCAAATCTGAGGAGATATTCTTGAATAACTTTTTTTGTGAAGGTCGGAGAGACTTGCAAGTAGGCTCTACCCCCACTAAATGGGGTAGCGCGCATCGATCGGTACCATCCTTGAGCTTCTCCGACTTTCGGAAGGGTTAGGGTTAGGGTTAGGGATGAAAGCACATAGGAGAAAGAGATATTCTTGAATAACTTTTTTTGTGAAGGTCGGAGAGACTTGCAAGTAGCTCTACCCCCACTAAATGGGGTAGCGCGCATCGATCGGTACCATCCTTGAGCTTCTCCGACTTTCGGAAGGGGTTAGGGTTAGGGTTAGGGATGAAAGCACATAGGAGAAAGAGATATTCTTGAATAACTTTTTTTGTGAAGGTCGGAGAGACTTGCAAGTAGGCTCTACCCCCACTAAAATGGGGTTGCGCGCATCGATCGGTACCATCCTTGAGCTTCTCCGACTTTCGGAAGGGTTAGGGTTAGGGTTAGGGATGAAAGCACATAGGAGAAAGAGATATTCTTGAATAACTTTTTTTGTGAAGGTCGGAGAGACTTGGAAAGTGGTTGCATCTGGACTAATTTGGGTCCTGCGGATCGATTGGTACCATCCCCGAGCTTGTACGACCTTCGGAAGAGGTCGACCGACGAAATTCCCCAAATCTGAGGAGATATTCTTGAATAACTTTTTTTGTGAAGGTCGGAGAGACTTGCAAGTAGGCTCTACCCCCACTAAATGGGGTAGCGCGCCATCGATCGGTACCATCCTTGAGCTTCTCCGACTTTCGGAAGGGTTAGGGT